>NC_089858.1:15238748-15316248 GCF_036373705.1 Amia ocellicauda | reverse complement strand
GTGTGGAGGGTGCAAGAGAAAAGAAAGAGAAGAAAGAAAGTTGACATGAGAACAAACAAACAGAACCGTCCCCTGCCTGCAGAGACAGTGAGTGACAGTGAGCAGCTCAAGAAGAGGTGAGGATGGGTGGATCTGCAGCACATGGATTTCAGGCCAGAGCACAGAGCACCGAGCAGCTACAAACACAGCATACACGCAACGCACACAGTACAGACAACACACGCAATGCACATACACAAATGTAAGATCGGCCTGTCCAGCTTTTTAGAATTTGCTTTGGGCGAATTATGATTCGTGATCCAGAAGATGTTGGAATGAATGAAGAAGATTTTGTGTTTCCAATATGATACTTTGACAGCGGCCCATGAATGAAGGTGGTTACTGCTTCCAAGTAGCAAATAAGGAACATTTTAACTTCAGCAGAGAAAAAATAAAGCAAAACAAAAACAAACTGGAGGAACATTGCATTCCTGATAACTTCAACTCAAGCAGAAAGGCCATTGTTGACATACTGTAGACAAAAATCAGCACATCCTGACACAACACCAGTGACGTGCTATAAGGATAGCTTTTTGAAAGTCAATAAGCAATGGCAATGGCAATGGAACTGGAAGTGTATCCTGGGGAGCACACGGCACGGGAGGGGGGAAGGGACGGCTCATGTTTCCAGAGCAGCTGTCGGAGTGGCACAGAGCAGCCAGGCCTCCTTCCTGTGGCACAGACCGCCTGCCCCCTCCGACTCCCAGATCAGATGCCACTTACTTAGGTGATTGTATTATGCCACGAGTCCGCAATATCGATCAGACATCAGTCTAGTCACAAGTGTCTTACTGTCCAAGTGTTTGGGAAATCTAATTTAAATGTGTATTCTTCTTCTTTAAGACCTTTAAGAGGCCTGTGTGGTGAGCATCATGGCCCTGTAGTAATGCCCCACTAATGCAATCAGGAGGTGAGTGTTATTATGACTGATTTCTTGGGGGATAATGCTGCCGGAGTGGAAAAAATAAAATCATTATCAAGGCTTTCGCATCTACGCAGATTCCAATAATTCACCCGGTGCCAGTGTATGACACAAGCCTTCACTCTGCTGTCCTTACTGTGGGTCGGATTCAAGAGACAGAAAAATGCCTGTATCGCATATCTGACATGGAATTCTCCTGAAGAACCGCAGTGCTGATGAAACACAGGAATGTTCTGGTTTTATGTAATTCATTTTTACAACTGCAAATGTAACACAATATCCCAGCGATATTAAGAAACACATTTTTTCCGCAAAAGTCCATGACACAAAATGAAAAATACTATAAAGAAAATAAGATTTTTTTGGTGTTGGTTTCCCTGTGCCAGACAGCAGTGTTCAGAGGCAGACCTTCCGAGAGCAGGTTACTGAAATCATCATACGAGAAATGAGAGGACATTCTTCTTAGAAATTCTGGGAGCCACACGTACCGCAGACCCAGGCTGACTGCAGAATACCGAGCCGGGAATCTTCCATCTGTGCCAAACAATTCATACAATTAATTTGACAAAGCAAAATGTAATTGATTGATAAGGGCACAACAGTATGAACTAACCTTCCCAGTTTCATTTGTCTTTCAATCTAGACAGCCACTGTAGATGCCATCAAGCCCATCACCGCCTCGCCTCTTATCTGGCTGGGGATCAAAATGTAGGCCTTTGAGTATCATCATTATCAACCTGAGAGAAGTGAATGTGAAAAGGTGCCACTAATAGGACTGCTTTGGACATCACATCTTAAACCAGATCAAGCAAACGGGGCAAGCCAGATCTTTAAGGTCAAGCCTGCATTCTTTTTCTATTTGTTCTCTTTGAAATAACATTCAGTGGCAAACAGGGAGGCAAAAACCTTGTAAACGCTCTTGTGAATCTATAAAATGAAAAGACAGAAAGACAGAAAAAGGGGGAAAAAGGGGAGAGGGAGAGAGAGAGGAAGAGGAGAAAGAAAGATGACTATCTGTGCATGCATCCTCCTGCTTCTGAATTCATTATTTCAAAATTAAATGGAAAATAAAAGATAATCATAAAAAAAATGCAGGATGAAAGTAACCACGTGCTGCAGTGTAAGCAAGTGTAGGCCATGCTTCTCTGTACTCAGCTGGAGTAGCCACAAACAAAACACCCTCATCCCTGGTGCTGGGTTTACCTCATAATCTCCACTTTCTTAGCCCACAAATTAACTCCAAGTGGGAAGATGGAGATGCCAAGAGGCGTTCATGTAATTAGGGGGGGACAGTTCATCCTCCCTGGCACGATATGACACCCAGGGACATGATGAATAAAAGAGTGGCGAACCAGGGTCACCAGACTACCAGAGTCCAACAGCGCACACAGACGTGCAAATTCTGCACATGTCCTTGAAAAACAAACCAAGAAAAGGCTGCTAGCTGTAGCTGGAGTTAAACTTCATTGCACCAGCTGTAAATTTACCCCACACCACACGTGCGCCACATGTCCACCACGCTCCAGTCCTCTCTGGTTCTACTGCCACAAAGCTGGGGGAACACGGTTCCCTGATTGATGAACAGGCATCCGCACGCAGCAAACGGCCCAGTCCCGCAGACTCCCTAACCAAACAGCCTAATTATACATCTGTAAACGTCCGCCAACATTTATGGAGTATGATTTTTACAGTACATTGTGTGGCTAATCGGACCATTGTCTATTGGCCAGAGGCAGGGTTGGCTGACCTCGGCCTCAGGCTTTTTTTTTTTTTTTTCATTTCTAAATACAGCAGCTCACTGTAATTCGTTTTCAATTTATTTTCCAATTGCTTCAAAGAAAAGCACGTGTGTGTGCGTGTTGAGTGTGTGTCTTTGTGTGTGCTCTGTGGAAATGGAGAATAGAGACTGGAAGGGGAGCTGGGAGGGGGCAGGGGCTGGTGATAGTGGTGGCTGGTTGGAGGGCAGAGATTACTTTATTCAACCTTCTTTTTTGTTTTTTTAAAGCTGTGCAAGGCTGCAGTGGGGCCCTCTTGAGTGGTTCCAGGGAGTTACTGGGGGGCCCGTGGGGATCCGGCCTAATCGAATAAAATAATCTTTGCTGTGAAGATTAGGATGGTGGCTGCAGCAGCGCCGCCGCAGAATACCAAAGCGCCAGCAGGGCCTGTCAGCTGCTGGAGAGGACGCTGGAGGCGGTGGGAGAGGCTCCCCGATGGGCTCACCCTACTGATCCTGCAAATTTGGTAAACTTCATGGAAATTTAATAAGTGCTGCTGCTTTGTGTTTGCCTGCAGAGCAACCAGCCTGGTGCTGAGAGGCACATATGTGATGATTTACAGCGAGCAGGATTTTTTTTTTCTTTCAGGTTTTTTCTTTTTTTTTGTGGGAAGTCCCTGTTACTGTTGCAAAAGAAGCAGCAAAGGAGCCTGGGGCTTTTGCAGCTTAAGCCAATATAGACTGTGTACATCCTAAAGGTAAATAATATCTTGAGGTAGAGTCAGGCTGTGTTTTTTTTTCTCTCTCCTTCAAAGGCCGCTTTGCTGCTGCTGTCAGGCTGCAAAATGCTTTGAGTTAAAAGGCTTGCTCTTCTTTCTTTCTCTTTCTCTCTCTCTCTCTCTCTCTCTCTCTCAGTTTTCTTCTTTTCTTTCCACAAACTGCCCTTGCTGGTGGCAGCAGGCATATTGAATCCCAAGGATTACACACACACCGCATCCTCACACGGGGATACAGCAACCAGTGTAACTGCCACCACAGGTACGGTTAATAAATAAATAATAGTACCTGAAGAAAAAACAAATGACAGAAATTATTTCACTGTCCCAGATAAATTGTAAACACATCGCTTTCTGTTCACATCGAGACGAAAAGCTTGCATGCCGCTCCATTGTTAACGCTTAAGTGCAATGTATTGCTGTTTTCATTCCTTCATATTCTGACTGTGAACAAAGTGAAGAAAATCTGTTTATGATTTTCTGAATATACAGCAAACGGAAAACTAAGATCTATGAGAACAAAACATATATATGTAGATATTACTGTGTAATAATGACAAAAATCCTACAGACAACAGACCAAGCTTTGAAAACATCCCAAACAAGCGTGACACCTGACAACTTGTATAGTTCATCCAGACAGTGTCCCAGAGGGCCGTTCACCCTCCCAGCTTCTCTTTTGATCCCATGACTTTTAGTGCTAAATTTATAACAACTGTAATGATCCACAGGGATTTTGTGTATTTTGTGTGTGTGTGTATATATATATATATATATATATGTGTGTGTGTGTGCGTATACATTTTCATCCCAGAGTGACTCAATCTGGAGTGGTGTATCATTCCTCAGACACGTCTTTTGCAGCAAGCCCGAGAGCTGAGAGAGGACACATGGCCAAGGTGTGGGGCTGTGCTGGGAGCACAGCAGAGCGGGCAGAGTGGGGGAGTACGAGGGGGGGTGGGGGGATACTCTCTGCTGAGAGACGGCTGGCAGCAGGGGCATGCTGATGATTAACAACATGTGGGGTTCCGGAGAGGGGTGGGGGTGGGGGGACCGAAACAGAAACCTGTGGGGCGGAGTCAGCAAAGTTTGGATCTGAAGGCAAACAGGAAGTGCTGCTTAACCCTTTGCCACATGGGCACAACCCTGATCCCTGAGATGCACAACAGAGACAACCTGCCTGAGTCAGACAGGAATACAGGGCAGTGCTCTCTGTCTGCAGATACACAGATATATATATATATATATATATGTGTGTGTATGTGTGTGTGTGTGTTTGAGTGTGTGTGTATAAAAATGTATGTGAGTGAGCACATGTAACTGAGGAAACCTTAGTTTACCAAGTCACAGCTGAAAAGCAAGACAACTGTGTACTAACTTAGCAGCCTCATCAGAAAAACATGCATCATTTCAACATCTTTTTCTTTTCTTGTCATCATGACATTTGTCTTACAGTGCAGCTTTCCTTAACTAAGAAACATTTCCGAATGTCCTCTGCCCAAATGCCTGAGGGGCCTGTTGACAGGATCTGTAAGTTAGAAAGTTCAGAGTACTGATGCTGACGTTACTAATACCATAAATACCATGCACTGGCCCGTCGTGCTTCTAGTTCACACACTATATTACCTTACTCTTCATAAATATACACCAAAGACACTATCACAATCCACCAGCTGCTGTGCTTCACTGACAATGTTTTATTAAGGATAATAAAAAGACTTTCTGTTCTAGATAAATTAACATCCTTCTGCCCTACAACTAGATCAGGGACCCCCCCCCCCATAAGGAGTCCACAGCCTCTGTCTGCGCTCCGTGTTTTTTAACGATGAAAAAAAATAAAAGGTCTTAGTAATTTATCTTTTTATTAAAACCACTACGCTTGAAAGGTGAAGGCACACTGCTTGTGCGACGGTGACAAGCAGAGATTGAATTAGTTTATTGATGCAAAACTCGCATCTGACAGATAAGAGATGTTTTGTGTATTTTGATGTCTCCAAGTTTTGTTCTCCAAAAAAAAAAAGTAACATCTTGTTCTGATGAGACTGTTTAGCAAATACATAGATGTATGTTTTTCCCCTGTGATTTTTTTTAAACTAATGATTCCCTGATTAATTTTAAAATAATCTCTTTTTTTCCCCTTTATCATGTTTCTGTGTTCAGCTAGCCCATGCTGAGTACTGATGGGTAAGGAAAGGGAGACGGAGAAGGCAGGGAGCTCTGGGGTGTCTAGCTTTGTAATTCCATCCTTGAAATTCGTGATTACAAACAGGACAACTTTTTTAATTTGCTCTTTTGTCTCGAATCCCCTGGCTGACAGTCTGTTCTGTAAGCTAGGCCTTTTAATCAATCACCTAGATAATCAAATGTCACTGGCTATCTGCTCCATGTAATTACTTTTGCAATTAAAAATCAATCTCCAGTCACCCTGTCTAATTAGAGGGATGGGCAGATTCTCATCTAGATTGATTTTTTAATAAATATTGACTTAAAATGCCATAATCTCATCATATTCGTTCATTTTCTTGGTATGTTTAAAATAAATAAATAAATGAATTAATAAAATAAATACATACATATGTACATACATACATACAGACACACATATCAATGGAAAGGGGCACATTTACATGGATATTTAGGAATTAGCTGAGGCTTGTATGCAATTGCGTTGTCCCCTGAATATATGTGTCAGGTGTCAGCGATGGTTCTCAGCTGATCACAGGAATGGCAGCTCACACTTTCATTAAAAAAGCATTTGTTCAAAATGTGACCTCATACAAGGAGGCAGAACAACTAATGGCCACATCTCCTACTGAATGAAAAACACATTTATAGAAGCCGAAGAAATTATTGGGTGGGTGGCTGTGTGTGTGTGGGGAGGAGGGTGTAGCATGTTTTAACAATGCACTAACATCTAGCGACATGTATAACCAAAAATCCAACGCCATCTTCTCAGTGATACTATAAATCAGTCTGAGTTTTCTCTCTCCCCACTGTCTCCCTGAGAAGAGAAGGGTATCCAGCCCTCTCTCACGACTTTAGAATAATTGTCCCTGCAGACAGCTGTGTCCATTTAAAGAACATCATAATTACAGGTCTGTCTGTGCTGAGGCCCGCGCCACGCTGATGTGTGTTCCAGTAACGCTCAGCCGGTCCTGTTGTATCTTTCCTTGACATTCTTTCCTTTCTTTGCTATTCAAATGCCATCATCTTCCCCAGCCTTCAGCACTGCTCTCGCTCCTGCAGCTACAAGTGACAATGCTTTAATTAACATTTCCTCCTTCAGCCTCTCCTGCCGATCCCCTCAAAAAGAGCCCTGCCGGACCCCTGACTGTGCAGGACTGTTCTACCTCCCCATACTGTGCATTGACACAACTGTCATCTCTCCAGAGTTAAATTAAATGTTAATTAACATTACCATTAGAATGAGAGTTTAGACACCCAACTAAAAACTTCTCCCATTGTGCTGTCTTGCTTGTGTGGAGTAGAAATGAGCGAACAACAGACTTTGACCAAAGAAAACTCCTATGCTGGCCAGTGTAAGTATATACAGCTAGACTTGATGGCTACACCATGATATGTATGTATGTATGTATGTATGTATGTATGTATGTATGTATGTATGTATGTATGTATGTATATATATATAAATGGGACAAATCGGTTCACTGACCACTTCATAATTCTTCACTCTTCAGCTACATGTCAACAACTCCTGAATGTAATATCTTACTAGACTCATAGCAAATGTCACAGCATCAGGATATTAATAATGTGACCTAACAAGAGTTACAATTAAACACAATAACTACAACAACAACAATAACAGTAAAACATATAATAATAATAATAATAATAATAATAATAATAATAATAATAATAATAATAATAATAATAATATTATTATTATTATTATTATTATTAATAAAGATTGCAACCCTCACTATAAAACAAGCAGAGTAAACAATGCCAAACCCCATTTCTCTCCTAGCTGTGTGATTGGCCAGCCTCTTCCACTGATCACTTGTAGGATAGGGCTGCACTAGACATTTCCCTTTGCACAAAGTAATAATAAGAGCAGTACTTATCACTTGTTGCCTCAAGCCAATTGCAAAGGAAATTAGAAAAGTCCAATGAAGCTGAGAAGTAATTAATCATCATAGAGTGGGACCTGTCAAATCGGAGGGGTCTTTTCAACTGATAATGCTGCCCAGCACAATTTAGACTGATAGAAATTTGATTTCTTTTACCTCTGGCAAAAACAAAAAAGACCACAGTTAGCACAACCACAGCCAACTGGTGTCTTTAATGATTGCCTGCCCCCTTTAAGCCTGATGTCCTTATCAAGTTTAAGTGTCTCGATCAATACAATTCCTAGGCATTGCAGAAATGGGATTTTCTTTTTTTTCCTTATGTTTTTGCCTTTCTTCCTGTGAGCTGTTATTACACGGGATTTGTTTCTTTGTTAGTTCACAGCTCAATTCACAAAATAGAAAAATTATAATACCATTTTATATATATATATATATATATATATATATATAGAGAGAGAGAGAGAGAGAGAGAGAGAGAGAGAGAGAGAGAGAGAGAGTCGGCTTCGCAAAATCAATCTTTTTCCACAGCAGCAAATTGACTAATAAAGTATTTCTCGGAACTCAGGAATCAGAAGAGACTCAGTCAGTTCAAATATGTAACGGCACTCTGACCAGAACTAAAAGGATTTTAATTACTGATTAGATACAATTAATAGATCTAATCAGAAGAAGAATAAAAACACAGCTGGTTGTGCAGTGGTACAGGTGCCCATGCTAAGCAGCATGAAGTGGAGCGAGGGGCCAAATGACTGATGATCAAAGAAACTGATGCAATGAAAAATAAAATAAACCAATATTTAGAGGACACCGTTCACTGTGTAAGGCAATGTAATAAGTCGCCTTATAGTTCGTATAATACTGCTAGTCATGTGAACTGCAGGCATAACGCAAGCAAGTGCTTTAAATTTTGCTTAGCAAACTGCCCCTACTTTGGCAGCCCCTTTGAGAGGGGTGCTCGGAAAACTCTCTCACATCTTCAGTATGGTAAGCACAGAGAAGAGTGCACCCGGGGGAAACCGATGCAAAACTGTCAATTAAAATAAAATATTAATGGAAGGTTCATAAACTTATGGTTTGTGTTTTAACCGCTCTCCGAGGAGGCTGGGCTCGAGTCTGGAAAAACTGATGATTTCCCGTTTAAGCAAGTGGAATAAAGAGGAGAGAGAAAGAGGGAGACAGAGAGCTAAGGGGGAGAGAAAGGGAGAGAAAGAGAGTGAGCAGAAGAGGAAAAGAAGGGAAACAGAGAATGGAAGAGCCTCACGGGCAGAGTCAAGAAAGCGGTGTTCTCCCAGACAGGTGGATTGGGGCCCGAAGACCCATGCCATGAGGCAGCAGTGGTCCACAAAAACATAGGGAGCATCTCTCTCTCCCTGAGTCCATGTCCATTGGCTGGGTCGGGCGTTTAGCTCAGAAACATATTGTGGAATGCTTTAAATCCAAAGTTACAAGAGCTGAATTTCCAAGCTGAATTATTTACAGATTGGGTGTCGGGGAACAAATAAGCGTGATGAAGGAAAAAAAAAAAATCACCACGATAACAGGAGCGGGCTAAGCAAACATTACACGCACTCACTGAAACGAGAGATGAAAGAGACACAGCTGCTCCGCTGCGGTCAGAAATCCTTATCGGCTGACCAAACCTTTGTTAGACTCTTTAAGCACAAGTGGCCTACACTAGCGGCAGGTTCAAAGCCTTCTCCCTTTCTCTCCCTCGCCTTTCTTGTACAGATAATGCAATCAAAACTCACTCTATCCCTTTAAATATTTAGAACGAACATGATATCACTTGACCCCCCACCTACACCTGTGACCTCTGTGCAATACGTTTGGAAGTGCCTCTCCATTGTTTATGCTCTATATCTCCAATAGGCTTCTGTATTTTTTATTTTTTTTTAACAATCGGGCCTGTGTAAAGAGAGACCCTCGCAGCTGGAACAGATGCACTACAGGCAGTAAAACCCCAATCAGGGATCCCTGCTCAAGAGCCCCCTCGTTACCTCCTGGACCAATGCATGCTGACACCGGTGAACAGAGGAGGCAGTGTGCGTTAGGGGACCGAACACTTTTCACGGAAAACAAAAACTCAACTCTGACGCCACTGCAACAAATGCGAACGTGTGGTCTGATGGGGGGAAACTCCTTGGGGTGCATTCTGTAGCTGTCACCAGGTGTCTCCGAGTCTTATTTCTGTCAGTATAGTTTGGCCGTTGAGCAATATATCTGGGGAGAATCTGAGAAAACGATTAAGATAGAGCCACTTACTTGCCACATAAATCCTTTTCTCCCTTTAACTTTCAACAATAACATCAACAAACCGCGTTCGGGAAACTTCCTTATTGATGTACAGTGCACCTCGGTGTGCTTGGCTACAACTCATTCCGATTGCAAATCCATTACATTCTATCACAATACATTTAGTTACTCAATACAGGTGTCCCCTTTCGTGACTATGACCCGCGCTCAACATCTTATTATAGGAGTTGACATCCAAGTGTGGAATAACAAGAAGTGTTGTGCAGTTGCAGATGTGCAGTTGTGTTTTGATGCACTCGATTATAACTGCCCAGCAACATGAACCTCTTCTCAACATGCAAATACTCAAGCCTCCGTGCCACTTCCACAGGTTAAAGTCCAAAACTGCTGTTATGCATTCACTAATCACTTTTATAAAACACACGCTCATAAAATAAACAAACAATTTAATTAATACATACATACATACATATATATGAACATACACATTTTTCACAAAACTCAACACAGCAACCTCTGACTTTTTTTTTGCTAAGCAATTATACGTTTCAAGTGACAGATTACACCCAGATTGAAAGTGATTGGGAAAACAGGATAATGTTTCTTTAATCAGTTTTGTCTGAGAAATGCAGATTGTGAAATTTTCCAGCTACTTCCTAAGAAAAACGCATTTCACTTCTTGTTAGCTATGATTACCTTTTTGGACGCGAGGGTAGGGTCCTGTTTGAGGAGTTGGCTTAGTGCAGCGCAGTTCCCCAGCGCTGCAAAACGAATCCATTCTCGTTCCAGAGGATCCATCTGCAAGCGCTGGAACAACGACTGGCAATGTGATACAGGAACATGGAGAATTTGTGGAGTAAAAGAAACACATAAATAAAGGATTTAATGAAGGAATTAGAAACAACTTACTTTCTAAATTGGGGAAAGGGGAAGGGGGTGGGGGGGCAAGGAAGGGAATACATGAATCAGTGATAAATGAGGAGGGATGTTGGATATGCTGCTGGTACAAAGTTTCCAATAAAGTGATCCCTTTGTTATGCCAGGTAATAGATTTGAAAAACAGCATTACAAAAGGTTAAATGTAGAACAGATGTAAGGTATAAAATACAACATGATCAAAGCTCAGGTTTTCAGACAGATATGCCAGCAAATGATGATAAATCGGTCCCAGCAGAATTGTAAGAAGCACACAAATGTAACAATGTGCGAGTGAGAGTCTGGGGTTGGGAAAGAGGAGTGGGGAGTGGAGAGTGAAAACAAATGTCCATGTTAATTTGAATGATCCTCCGCAGAAGACCAAGTGATTAAGTTCCTACAAAGGAATCAGAGTTTCGACAATATGTAATTGATTTTACAAACAGCTCAAAGATCACCTTAATGATCTTTTGGTGTTTTTTTGCTTTGCTGTTTTTTCTCCCCGAAGTTTGTCCTTCTCCCAGACTTAGTGGCAACTGGATGAAATCATCACCCTGCACTTTTTACAGTTTTATTTTATTTTTAGCCTTTATCTTCTAGAGATATATTATCCGTGTGAAAGGCTTTAGTGAGAGACATCAAAAGCATTAACCTGATTTGGCAGAAAATTGAAATGAGTCAGGCCTTCACATGAGAGAGAGGAGGTCTGGTTTCCAGTCCTTTCAAGCATTTTTGCCTTTTGCAGAATGTTTAACAAACATCAGGTTGAAAAATACTTTGCATTTGTCAGCATACATTACACATTCATAGAGCTGACCAGAGTGGGCACCTGGTACGATTCGTAGCACATTACTTTATGGCAGAAAAGGACTACAACCTTTCCTCTATTTTACTACATAGTTTGAAATATGCTTTGTTGCAGGCATAAAGATCTGTTCGCTCATATTCAAGGTTAATGCCATATGTACTGAAATTTGGTCATAAGAGAGAGAAAAAAAAACAACAACCTTCAAACAACCTTTTTTTTGGAAAAAACAAAACCCCCAACAGAATAATAAAAATAACATGCAAGTGCACCTTGTGTAGTACCTGCTTTAAACAGAACTAAGCACTCAACACAAAGTCTCAGTCTGGAAGAAAACTCAGACTGAAGTACACAAGTTTGTGCACTAACAAGTGAACTCTAATAAGAAACACTTAGGAGGCCGGGTACAGAGAGGCGATTGTTAAGGCTGACAGCAGGGGAGCGCTGTGATAATTTGATCTGAACTCTGTTAATAAATCACTGCGCCATTACTCTTAGTTTAGTATCTGTTTATGCTTCTACAAATTGAAACCCCACTGGCTGAGCACTGCAGTACAGCGCTTGGCGCAATAACACATCGGTCCTGGCGATTAGTTCAAGGTGGAGAAGGTTTAGCCAATCGTCCCAAATCCACGGCTCCCTGTCCATGTTTTGTCTCTCCCTGCTGAGGTAAAGAGGCACAGACATATGTAAGTAATAAACCCACAGGCCCTCTGTCTACTGCAGGCTGAGTGGAAGGAATGCAGAACAAAACTATAAAATAATAATGGACGCAGAGACAGGGAGGTGAAAACACAGAAACACATCTGCAGGAGAGGAGAGGGAGCGGCACTAGGATGACTGTGCCACTTTAAGAAGCAGCCGTGCCCTTCTCTGACCCCTAGACTCACTGTTAAAAGCAAGGCGTACCGAGCCAGGGAAACTGACGAGAGATCAAAAGGTTGATAGATGAAGGCCAAAGGGGTGCTTGACCTGAGCTCTGAGCTTTAGCTAAGCCTCTTAAAGCAAGAACAGCACAACACAGTAATAAATGGCCTGGTCCCTTTAAAGTAAGATAACCAAAGGCAAAACAAAAAGGGTAAAATACATACTTGTGTTACTTAATAAAACATGGATATCTGCACAACTGCACAGATAACAGTCATTGTAACTGAGCGGTTACCTGCTTTGAACTTTCAAAGAGTTTAACCTTCCATTATTGAGGATTGATATGAAAAGCTAAACATCACAGTCACAGTCACAGTCAACCCAGACCTTAATAATTACCAAATTTGTAGAACCAGCAAGACAGATAATAAAACAATTAATTACTTTCAACTACTTGAAACATTTTCCTTCAGCATGTTTGCAAAAGACCCAGACACTCACGTCTTGGTCACACCACTTAGTCAGATCAAATAAACAGTTAATTTGCAGCAGCACAACTGGTAATATCCATGACTTTAAATATTTATGTGGAAGTGCAGCTTTAAATAAGAGAGAGGAATTCACTTCTGCAAGAAACATACACTCATTCTAATGTATTTCATAAGACTGTCAGAATCTTGGTACTGTACCCACTGTACAGGGCTATATAAACAGTGAGAAAGCAATAAATTTAAAACTTGGAAAATAATAATTACTACAAAAAAAGAAAAAGAAAACATAAGGAATAGGGAAAACTTTGAAAGATTAGCCCTCTCTTCTGGGAAATGGCCACGTCCCATAATGCAACAGGACAGGAACTACCTACCGAGGACCCCATTAGAACATCCATGAAATTAATAGTGACATCATGTTGCTTGGTCAACAAACACAACTTGATTGATGAAGACAAACGGCTTCAGTGATGACCAGGCACTAGTTTCCCCTGAGCAAGCCAGGCTCCACGGGCTGTGATACCACCGCATGAGGAGGATATGTTTCTGGAGCTCCTGCGGTATTAAATGTCACTTTTGTTGGTTCTCTCTCTACTGGTGTTTGTTTTATACTTTTTTTCTATTTAATTCTTACAAGCAAACTATGTTATTCCAACCATCCATCAAAAAGTCTGTTGAAGAAGCCATTAATAACACCACCATGTATTTCCAGTGTAACAGAAACCCCATACCCCACCGATCCCCAGTCCTTAAACACACAAGCCCGCGAGGCGGTGGTGGTGAACACAGCACTCCCCTGGTCCTGACACACATTTTACAAGCAGGTTCCATCCCTCGTGTTGTGGGCCAGGCTAATTTTAAATCCAAAAATGCATCAACATCATCACCATTATGCTCGCAGTAAGGCGATATTTTCCCTTCAAAAATCTGGGACTGAGGCACTGATAGCGATAAATTGTGTAATTGTAAATTACATTACAAGGTCACTTCTTCATCAATGTGTGTCACCCCCCCCACCGCCCTTCCCCTTCCCTCTACCCCTGTTTTTTTAACTGGAGAGATTGGGTTTCATAAAAAGAATGAAACTAAAGGAAAAAAAAAGGCGGAAAATTGAGTGAGCTATTTCATGTCATGATAAGCCTGAAGGAATCCAGGGGCTACCTTTGTTGAGCTGGCGATTTGCTGAAAGATAGAGCAACACTAATGAAAATTAAACACACAAACACACAGGGCCAAGCAAACGCCTAATACTATTTGTCATATCACTGCTCTCCTAGCAAGTCTGAGTGGAGAGCCTTGTAGGAATAAGGCTGACTTCTAACATCTTAGGACAATGTCACATATTGTTTTACTTAAGGCCTGAAAAGAATTACAGTGGAGTCCCTATTGGTTTGGTGTGTGAGGCAGCATCTCAGAGCTGTTAAGACAATCCATTTATCTTTGGAAATGGGAACAGCCATTATCAGCACTAAGGTAAGTCAGGAATTAGTTCATACAAGAAACGAGGGGAATAACAACTAATAAAGCAGATAACGATCTATACACTCTGAATAGGCAAGAGGAGCGGTGTCTCTGTCCTCTAAGGCTACAGAGAAAACACACAGTCTGCGTTAAGCCAGCAAATCAAGGCCATTGCCTAACAAGGAGGGAAAACATCCCCCTGTGATCCCATTTACTTTCCTCTTCAGTATTAAAGTCTAAGAGAAAAACAAATGGGAACAAGGACAAATCTATTCGACTCTTCTATTAACAGCTGAGCCAGAATATCCCCCCGCCTGCCCTGCACCTCCACTACACCGCCACCAGTGCAGCGCGGGGCTGTGCCTCAGCAATGGCAAACGTAACCACTGTTTAGATCCAGGAGCTGCAGAGATTTACGTTTTAAGATAAATAAAGCGCATTGCTACACCGCTCCAACACTCTGGAGGGACGACACGCCCTGCCGCTCTGTCCGAGACCTACCAGTGACACGTCACTTACAGCTGGGGTAAAAAAAAGAAAAACAATCTCACTGAGATTCTCTATTTGCAGAAACATCGCCAGCACAAACAGAACAACTGCCTTTCGCAGGAGAAGGTGAGCGTGGAGGAGACGGGCTGCACTGGTACCACAAGTCAGCCCAGCAGGGCCATGGCAACCCAGCCCTCATCTACAGCAACCAGAAGCATTAGCATCTGTTGCAGGAGCACGTGCATCAGTGTGAGCCGCTCTGAACTCACAGCAGACTGTGAAGATATCGCCTTAGGAGTGTGCCCGAGCATGCCAACACTTCTGCAATACATGTTACTAGCCTTCATCGGTCTACTTTGAAACACAGATTGCTACAAATGCTTTCAACGCCCCGAAAACACCCAAAAAGCCATGACCACAGTTGGAGTCTGATTTAGTCCTTGGGGATTGGGTGGCACCAGGACTCGGGCCACCCCCTCTAGCTGGGCGTGGGTAATGAGGGCAGAGAGTGATATGGTGCTGGCAGTTCTTGAACAGGACTGCAGCAGACCCACGGCTCTGTAAACCGCCTATGTGGGCCACAAGGTCACACGATACAGTCTTACCACGGAAGAAAAGAAAAGAAAGCAAAAAAAAAAAGAAAGACAGAAATATCCTTCCCTACCTGCACCCCAGCATGGCGCATGTTTGCGGGAGTGCTGTGCTGTGAACATGCCATTTCTGCAGAGCCACGGCTCCATCTGCTTTGTAGATTTTAAATTGTCTTCTGCACAGTAAAGCGGCAGGCAGAGACCTAGATATGTCTAAGGGATTATAAGAGGGTAACGTGCAACTGTCGAAGGTGTGATTTCAGATATGAAAAAAAACAAAAACAAACAAAAACACAAGCTGATCAGAGGCTGGACAGACTGGTCCTGTGTCTGGGTCTCTGAACACGTTGAACAAAATACCCGAGCAGGATGTTCTGAGAAGCCTTTTATATTATTTACAATGTTGTTTTATCAGGCACAATAGACACTGTCACCTGAAGTACATCTGAATCTCTTTCCTCATTGTTTCCTACACAGAGAGAGAAAAAATGCTAATTAATCTTAAAAACAATAATAAAATAAAACTAGGCAGACAACATAAAGAAACAAACAAGCCAGGAAACATGACTTGCATTCAAGATGAAGGTTTCCAGCGAAAGTCCAAATGGAAAGCAGATAAGGTTCTCATTAGCTGTCAACTATAAAACAGCTACATATTTCTTACTGGATGAAGAGAAGAGGAAAAAACAGCAGCAGCAATAACAACAATAACAACAAAAACAACAACTAACGCATCTAGCCAGAGGAAAAAAAGTCAATTAATGGTCTGTCCTTCATACCAGGCAAGTGGGAGTTCTAATTCTGCAAACCCAGCTGAATTTTTATGTTACAATAGTCAAATACATTAACTTTTAAACTCTGCCACAGCCCTGATGAGGCCCTATTGATTTTGCTTGTCTGGACTACAGGTCAATCAGAAGGAGCACCGTTTTCTTTACTTGGCGTTGACATTAAAGAGGTTTATTCTCCAGTGAAGTGAATACACACTACAGGAAACAGGGCTGTCGCGAATGAGCAGGGAAAGGAGACGGGGAAACAATTTTCTGTCGACAGAAATAAAAACAAACTTGAAAGAATAGCTGCTTAAAAACAGTTAAGGGAAACAGTTGTGCTTTGTTGTGCAATGATCCACTCAAAACAATACACGATTAGATCATTTAATAAGAGCTCTACAGTCTGCATACCACAGATAGAAATGTATATGTATACATACATACATACATACATAGTTTTATGGGGAGATTGCATCATCAATAAAATAATTTATTGCAAGAGAAAAAATGAAAATAAATGAGGAAAAGAAGAAGCAGTAAGAAAACCTGGCAGGGCATTTAAAACAACAACGGTTATACTAATTCTCCTACTAATGCAGCATAATCACTGGGAGGGATTAGGGAGAAAAGGGTTGGGGAAAAATCTCAATTGTGGTTTTTCTTCAATTGGACACCATTAGCTCCCATAGAAACTAAACACAGAAACCGCAACAACAGAAAAAGACATACTGGATGTGACAGGCCTCTTGGAGCTCGCCCTGGCGGGGCAGACTGTCTGAAAGCAGGCGGCTCCAGAGTGAAGCAGTGCAGCCCGCTCCAAGAGGAAGGACAGGGAGATTATACCGCTGCTCCAGCCTGTGCTCCAGAACCCAAGATAAAAGGGCTTATTAATAGCTTCTAGATTTACATGCACAAGTGGATGTTTATGTTGGAATTTGCTGCTTATGTGTGAACACCAGCAATTGTAAACATTACCATTTAGTCCAATTTCCTTTACATCAATGATATTGTTTTAACTTTTCAACAAGGCAACTGAAGTTTGAAAACATTTTCTGGTATTATCTTTTAAGTAGTTCCATGGTTAAAGCTCCCCTGGGCAGTAATCAAGGAGCAGCACTGCACTTCCTCCACTGCCTCTTTAAATTACAATGACTTTTATATAAACAGCCAGGGGAAGCGGAGCCGGGCCCAGTCCGCAGCTCCACACGGCACACCGCGGCCCGCACCACCCTATCCTGTGAGAGGGGGGTTGGACTGCTGCCTCCAAGGGCCAAGCAAGATGGCAGGCTTCTATAACATTACCAACATCATTATTATTATTATTGTTACTATTATTATGTATTCTCCGTGTCTCAGGCTCAGGTTACGGGGAGGTCACCTGCTCTGATGTCTATGGCAGTCCGCTGGCAGCATGTGACACAGTTTTGAAACAGAGGACGGGGGACAGCTTGATCACTGTTCAGGGTGCGAGGAATGAACTGTCCACCTTGATGGGGAGGAGTCGGGGGGGTAGCAGTGTTGTATGGCAGCGGGCGGGAGGGAGCACATGTGCAGCTCCTGCTGAGTTTTATTAGACAAATATAAAATTAACAACAGCCAGGAGCCATAATGGGTAGTTAGGTTGGTTCCAACACAAATCTCCAATTTGAGGTCAGCTGTATAGTCCAATAAAAGTTTACAGCCCCGGTTAAAGAAGAGCTGTCAGTTTACAAGAAACAAACTTTCCTAATTAATTATCAAATTAATAACCCCAGGTCTTTACACCGCTCTCGCCTGGTGCACACTTCTATTAAAAAGCCAAGCCAAGGCCGACCTAATAGCTATTGACATAAATCAATAAAACAGTGCTGTGAAATTTTCCTTGCTGTGCTGCCTAATAAGGGGACTGTAAAAGTCTAACGTGCAGGAAGAGAAAAGTGACCTAGCTTTAACATTAAACTTTATACCACCCTATTGCACATGTTAAATATGTAACATGTCAAATGTGCAATATGAGCTAAGTAGGTGAAAGTCAATATAGTTAGTACAGCACAGTTGGCAAGGACTGTCTGCTGCCTACCAACAAGCATTACTGAGCTATTATAAACTGGACATGAAGCCTGCAGTGTTAACTAGCTGTTATACACACACACACATCTGTCTGGACTGGGACAAAGATAAAGAGCACCACAGACACCAGAAGTGAAGTTTTGGTTTTAAAAACAATTTACTAAATATTTATAACATTTTATTTTAACAAAATGCATATGGTTTTAATGTTTAAATAGTTTTGACCCGTGCTGGACAGTTTCAAAGAGTCGGAAACTGTAATTCTACTGCACAGTGCCTTTCAGGGAAGATTTAACAAACAGATAAATTATTAATTTCCCATACAGCGGGCGTAACTGTGACACAATCTAGAAGAATGTGAACAATGTGCGAACATTACCTGGGAAAAATAACAGAGAGACATTTTCAGCACACATAATTTATATTTTATATTTCAATAAATACATCTTTAATCAGCTGAATAACAATAAGACTATTTTGGTTGCAACTGACAGACTGAGCTATTGTGTGTTATTATTGTCATTATCTGCCATTTTCATGTGGTGAAGCTAAGAATGAGGCAGTACATTACTGAAATAGTCTCTTCTGAGTCAAGGGGAAAATGCAGAGATTTGAAGAACGCCTGGCGCTGTACTAAATATAGGTTTAGCAGTGGAAGATGTGCATAAGATATTTCCTTCACAAGTGTTTGTGTATATAACACAGTGTTTAATAGGAGATCTGAGCTCTTATTCTGGAGGCTGTTTCCTTCAAGTGTAATCTTACCTGAGACGTAATAAAAACAAATTAATTAATTAATTAATAATGACCGAATCATAAATGACACCAGTAATTTAAAAAGTTGCAAAGGAGCAATGCCAGCAGTTGCTATTAGGTATTTAAGCAGATTAGTCAGTTCTTCAAAGAGAAGAGGAGAATGCAAAGTCCACTCTGTGTAAAACAAAGGGAAGGAGCAGAAGAAAGCCTTCATACATCTCCGAGCGGATTCTTCTCACCAAGACCTGCGAATGATGCTCTCAACGTGTGAGTCCTCCCAGATAAGATCAAGAGCAGATTAGGTTCCAGTATCAGAGATTAACTTTAGTTTTTTTTTTTTTTCTCATTCAAGCCTCTTTCAGGTCGTGTTGCTGAGCTCAGCCCTCGGGCCTGTGGGTAATGCCATTAGTGCCATTTTGTCGGCAGCAGGGTCCTGCAAGTGAGGGCCTGGTTTAATCAGCTTCATGCAGGGCTGGTGTCAAAGTCCCCACGTGCTTACAGGTGAAATGAGAGGAGGGAGAAAGGTGTCATCTTTACAGTAATTAAAACTCTACAATACACAGAAGGGGCTGTGCTAGGACACACTGTCCGAATGAATGCTGACAATTAAAGTGTGTGTGTGTGTTGAAAGTGGAGGGGGCATTGCACAGCAAGAAACATAATTAATCAGCCTATGATGAGTTTGCCACCCACCCACACAGTGACACAGAACTGCAAAAAATCTCAACAGACCCAAAGAAACAGAATATGTCTCCTGAAAATTTACCTAAACCTAATGGCCATACAGTACAGGCAGATAACCAGTGAAACACTTATTTTATTAACATTAGGTAAAACTATAAGCATATGAATTTACAAATGAATGATTCACCTAAGAAATAACCCAGCATTTATATATATATATATATATATATATATATATATATATATATTGATGTAATGAATACAAAAAAATCTCTTTCAGAAGTCAAAACTTACAAGAACTCCAATACTCCAGAAAAAAAACTAAAAAACATGTAAATATATGTGATCTAGGAAATAGTTTGGCATTGCACAATTCGTGTCATTTTCAGAATCAATGTGTTTGAGCCGCTTATGACTGAGCCACCCTCTGTTCTCAATTCCAGATGTCCAGACTTCCGTACAGTGTGGCTTTCAGACAGACAACCCAGTAGCCTCCGAAGAACATTATTTATATAAGTAATCCCATCGTCCACGGACGCTTCCTGTCTTCATCTCATTGAAGAGGAGAGACAGAGAGAAAAAAAAAAAAAAAACTTAATTCTTCATTCAGACCTCATTCTTTCAGATCAGCCGTCGCTCCACTGCGAGAGAAAGCGCCACGGCTCAGAGTGTGCTGTTAGAATAACAGGTCTGTGTGTGGGTTCTTTCGCAGCTCCTGAAGCCAGAGGTAACGAAAGCGATCTCATACTCTGGATGTGGAGGCCCCTCCGCGGAGACAAAGTGTGGGGGGAGCTGCCAGGGGGTCTTTAACAGAGGATCTTTGTACTTCAGATGCAAATGAATTTGTGGCAGAAGAATAATAACACAAGGAAAGAAGAAAGAAAGACAAAACCCTCTCAGATTCCAGACAACACAGGAGGGGACGACCCTGTGGAGCACCCACCTCTCCGAGGCTGCTCTGTAATGCCATGTTTCTCATATTCATAAGTGTGTAACGGCAGCCCTCGCAGTTGACAGGAAGGAGTTTTGATCTGATGCTGAAGATGATGTTTATACTTTTTAATTTATTTATAATGTAGCCCAGTAGCCCCTGCCCGCTCTCTCTCCTCCTAGTTCAACCTTTCACCTATGCTGGGGGGCGATGGCTCAGCATCTCAGAAGTTTTCGATTTCATGGCCGTCAGACGTCAGAATTAGAAAAACAAAGTGGAAATTAACCAAAGCGGACAGGAAGTTTCAGAGACGCTAGAAAACACCAGAAGATGGACGTGAGTGAAGGATGGATGTCGAATGTGGGGGCTGAACTTCTCCTCCGAGTTCACAATCCCACTGTCAGCAAACAAAAACGGGGCTAATTCCGGGATTTGTTCTCAGGGGTTGCTGTCCAAATTCTTTCTTAAATGATTTTCTTTCATGATTCATTCAGGCATGCTATATACTATTATTATACTACTCTATACACTGCACAGCAAACACCCCATTCAAACCATGAAAACCCTATCCAATCTTTATCTGGCTCAAACTAATATACAAAGCCAAAGTTTCTGGATGGCAGATTGTACAGCCCCCGGTGATCCTCTGGCTGTGGTGTGGTCCAGAAGACAGCATAATGGAAGTCCTCGCTCTAGACAGCACTGTGCTGTGCAGTATAACATGCCAGTTTTCAGTGCTACTCTCTTTACTCCCCAAGGAATAATAAACCTTGACCATCACCATCCCTGTCCCTCTTCAGTAGCGAGGTGGTCCACAGTGTCAGGACCTGTCCCCACACAGTGGCCAATCCCAGCGCTCTCTGTTTCTGCAGTGGACACTGGAAGGATGGCTGGGCTGGGTCCGCAGCCCCCTATCAAGAAGGGGACACGTGCAGCTCCCACCTAGACCCCAGGCCTGAGATGCAGACTAGGCATACAGCACGCCACACTCCCAAATCCACCCTTACTAATGTCGCGCATTGAAAAGGAGACACTGACTGGCCACATTGACTCCGCTCATCCACACATGAGGAAACCCCTCCACAGGCGCCCACACCAGCGCCTGTCACAGCCATGCCACAGCCTGCTCCTTCCCGTACACACCGCGAGAAACCAAACGCCCGCAGGCAAGCAGATCCCACGGATGACTGGGAGTAAATGTGCTATACTTGCAAAGCAGGCGCTCTGTGAATCTGGGTGAGGCTGTTTTGGGCAAAACTTACCATGAAAAGGAGACGACATTAATGCAGCAGCGCACTCTGCGCACGGACATCCGGCACTTTGTTACAGTGTGAGTTTAAAGATCAACTGCCAGCACCTTCAAAGCACTGCATTATCCCTTTATTGCTCTGGAGAACACACTGAACATGAGGTCCATTCACACAATTATATACATATATATTTCTGCACTCATTTTTACATAAACCACATCCACAATGACGAGTAATTAATTGATACTTAGACCAATCTGTAAAATAATTACTCAGTTGACAGTTACAGGCTAGAATTACCCCCATGTTTTGTACCTTTTGTGTACTGTATCCTGTTGTCTTTGAACGTTGTCAGTACACTGCACTTGTTCTACTGTAATGAATATCACAGTGCTCCGTTTCTCTGTTTTAAATAACCCTGTTTTAAAATTATGAATTTTTATGTTTTTCTGAGTTTTTTGTATTAAATGTGGACTCATCCAACTACAGGACCTTTCACCCTCCAGCAGCTATCTGCAGCTAAATGCAGAATGGGTTTCACAGGGACTCCAAACTAACAAAAAACAAAACAACAACAAGCAAGTCCTAATAAGGAAAGCTTCTTGTAGGATAATGCAAACTAGATTACAGTGGGGAAAAAAGCACTGCAAGACCATGAAGGCCAACTGCAGCTCTAATCAGATTTCTCTCTTGTTTGCAAGTTTCCAGACGGCCCTGAGACCCTAAAATAAATAACAGAACTTTTAAAAATCTGAAAGAAAAGGCAGTTCATTAGGTTTTTTTCTTCTCCTTCTCCCAACAATAAGTATTTCTGCTGCCAAGCAGTCAGAGACAGGGTTGGTTTCCTCTCAGATAATTGATGTAGAGTTTCTACAGCATCCAGCCCCAGACATCTTTTCAAACGTCAAGCAGGAAATCGCACCGTCAAAGGAAAACGGTGCATTCCTTTTACACAGTTCGGGCCTGACCCTCAGAAACGCTAAATTTATACCACTGCTGCCAGATTCACTTGCATTTCCATGCCCTCCTGTTGCTAAGATAAAGGATGTTTCCCACTGCCTGCGCAGCCGCCGCTCATTTCAGACTCCAGCTAGGTTCTGACAAAACAAGCTGCTGTCACCCCAAATTGAGCAAATGAGCTTGTGTCTTACAGGACGAAGATGGGAACAGTTACTGGATAGCGCCCAGGGAGCAGAGCAAGGAACCGGTCTCCATTTCCCCCTGACCTTTCCGAGTCCCGCTCCCCCCAGCCCCCTTTCCTCTCAGAGCTCGGCACAGACTGGGCCTGTAGCCTCCATCACTCTCCCTGGCTCAGCAGTCGCACAGGAAGGACAGCCAGACCTTTTAGTTTCAGCCAAACAGATCAAGTTCTGCTTTCTTTTTCTTCCTTTGAATTGTTTACACACACACACACACAGGCTGCTAATAATACACTGCAGAAACTAAAAGCTACATACATATATAATACTAACAATTAAAAATAAACAAACTTTTAGCCATGGGATTGACACATTCTGTTAACATGAATTAAAAAAAAAACGATCTATTGATTGTAATGCAATATTATGGTAGGGGCCTGTTGATGAACAACAGTAATGAAAGCCTGGAAAGTGTTCTGTGTTTTTCACATTACACTTCAAAGACGACACCGTGAAAAGAATAACTGCACTGACTGAAAAATATCTAATTAATAATAATAAAAATGTATTGTTTTTACCCTGGTGTGTAATAATGTTTAAAAAATGTTATATTAGTTATGGCCGGTGATCTTTTCTTAATACAATCAGGCTCTGACGGTTGTTTGAACCAGCTATGCATTTCTTCAGATTTTAACGCTGAATATTTGGTGGTCCCTGTAAACATTGTTACTCCCACAATACCGGGAAGCGATTAATCAGAACCCATACCTCAAATCGTCAGAGAAAACTGAACAACATTAGGTATGCAGTAGGAAATATACTGGGAGCAGTTTGCAATCATAAATTATGATTTCCATTATTTTCCCATATGGAGTTCCCATGAGTTATAGCAGACTGGGGCTAGAAGCGGAAGAAAAAAAACACGCACACACTTTTGTTCTGTCTTTAAGAAAAAATCGTATAAAATAGTGATGGAGAACAAAAAGCAGGGCGTTGAGGAGGGTCATTCACCTTTGTGGGACATGGTTGAGTCTCTAAATACTGTAGGTAGCGTCAAGGTGTGTGAAGTGTACAGAGGCTCGGGCTGTTCTATGATGGTAAGGCAGGGCTGGCAGGTAAACTCCACTACGAGCAAGCAGCTTCAGTAGGTGACAAACACATACCGTCACAGAGGAGGTGGTGATGCTCCTCAGGTCATCCTCCACACTCTCGGGATCAACGTCGCTCTGAAACGAACACACAAACAGTGATTATAACATTGATGCATGTAATGCTCAACGCTCAGAACATCACTGTCATTGTGAGTGAGAGAGAGAGAAGAGGAATGGACAGACTACTTAGGCATTTCAGTTCTAGACTATGTCTCCCTAAAGTGACATGTCCTCCATGTTCCAGAGTGGAATGACTTGTGACAGTTGTGTTCCAAGCCTGCTGTGATCTCTTTTCTGTCCAGACAGGCCCAGCAGCTGCATGGCGGGGGGTAAGGGCTCTGTGGCTAATATGTTCCAGAACCACAAGTGAGCCGTCAAGCCCAACGCCCAGCCGCCTCTGATTTGCAATGGCATACTTGGCTCCCAACAGAAAGGAAAATACAGTCCCTTTTTTTTCAAATACATACGCGGTGGATATGTTTATTAACCTATACCATTCATCTTATTTTGTTTGGTTTTACTTCAACGAAAAGCAAAGCTAGGCTGACAGCAGTGAACAGTTTCTTTTAAAATGATTAGTATTTAAAGTGCCACAGTGTGTTTCTTTTCCATTTGTAAGCAATGGAAACAGGATGAGTCTAATGTCCTCCTCACTATGGAGGTAACTCTTCACAAACCACCTTGACGTTGAGCAGAAATTCAGACACTCAACTGCAGGACATTCAGCACAGGCTCCAGCAGCGGGAAAAATAATTATAACGAACCCATTAAAATCCTGATACTGAGCTCTACTCCCGAAGGTTTGCTAGAACACTTCTTTGAGGGGGACATTGTTTTAAAACAACTCTAAAGAGTCCTTTCATCTTGAAAATGGCATTTCTGTTTGTACAGCCCGTTGGCACTGACTCACACGCTACAATGGACGCAAGGTCTTATCTCAAGCTGTTAATGAGGAAACACGATTTCATGTTTGCATGCCCATCCCAACTCTCCCGCTTCTTTCAGTCTGACTTTCAAGGTTTGCAATTAGCATTTCTTATAATGTTATGCTTTACCAACTTGTAGGCTGAAACAAGACTAAAGCAGACTGTACTGTGTCATGATAAATGGAAATGTAATTTCTATGGGATTTGTTGCAATGGTTCACAGAAGGCAGCAGTTTCTTTTTTTCCCCTTTGCTTTCTTTTCTCTTCCCTCTTCCCTCTTCTCTGCATCAAACAAAGTCTTTTCTATTATTACGGCTTTAGTGTGGCCCAGGTTAAAGACGGAAAGGCTAGTCTCACAGCCAGAGACCCCCCGAGGGGAAAGTTGAGTCCATTACACATCGGATTTCATCCTACAATACCCGTCCTTCCGCAGTAGGTAAGTATTTTAGGATAAGTCCCCTGTGTTATTGTGGATATGTGTTCTCCGTTTGAAATGGAAACAAGTGTTGCTCTTTGTCAGTAGGGCATCGGCACCGGCAGTCCTCTGGGTGTGAGAGGAAAGAGATGTATTTTAGTATCACCACCATGCCAAGAGCCTCCCTCCCTGCTTTTCTCTGTGTGAGGGAAGAACACAAATCGCAAACCATGCAGCTCTGCACAGCCTAATATCATGCATTATGGGGTTGATTGGTCTACCTTAACCATCGATGATACCTACAGTACTTATAAAAGGTCATAATTCATAGTATTATGTCCTCCTTCTGAGAAAGATAGTGGCAAAAATAAGTAATTAAGGACTTAATAAGCAACACTTGTGTGCTCCCTCAGGTCGACTGCTTCAGATAAAGCATTCGGACAACTTTTAATGCTACCCCAAGAAACGGTATTTCATCCGTGAGGTCAGGGCAACCTCTGCAAACCTTATCTCAAGCACTAACAATTCTGTTTAGTACGGGAATGCAGGGAGTTTGTATTAAAACTAAGATGAAAAATCAACAACAACCCCCCCCCACAAAAAAAAAGATAGCTATATCTAGGTAGGTAAGTCTGCAGGATGTGAAAAAACTAAACAAAACAAGCATAAAGCAGAAGACACGAAAGCAGGTCAGATAACCTGCCTCCAACTTTTTGAACTTGAAAAGAAAAAAAGATAAAACATGTAAGAAGTCATTTCCTTATAAATCCTCATTAGAAGCTCATGCTCTCAGTACACAAATCACAACAATCAGGGCACATGTAATTTGTACCAATGGGGAGATAAGGAGCACAGCCTTTTCAGAGACCTTGAGAGTGACTGATGATTGTCTTTACAGGCAGGTCAGAGTATCATCATGATCTGTTTAAGATCTTCCCTTCTGCTGAACTCCTGTTGACCATCATGAGCCGCAAACACAACCCACTGATGGTTTTGAACAGAGCCAGACCTTGAGACAGCTTGAAGATAAGCAGAGCCATTCAAATCTCCCAATAACAGAAACCAAAACTGTCCAAACTGCCCTCCTCTGATTTTAATTGCATGTGATACTGGAAACGGTAGTTCATGTTCGCAAAGACTAATCATCTCTTATGCATTTTTTTTTTCATTTTTGTTTTTTGTTGTTTCTTTCTGCTGTGAATTCAATTAATTTCTGCCCTTCAGCATCACGTGCTTTTTGGATTTTTGTTTTTTTTAAAACAAAATTTTTGTTTTACATAAAAATATTGATTTTTTTTCTGTTGACTGAATAAAAAAATTATGAAGAATGAATGATACATTGCACAGCATTACTCTTTATTTATACTGACACAAGTGGAAAGTTTGGAAAATGCTAAATATATGCTCTGTGATCTTTCCTCACTTCTAGTTATTTTAACATTTACACTCTCACACACATGCAACACTCACATACACGCATGCAATACACACACACACACACACTCTCACACACATATAAGTAAACTGCAATTTCATTTCACGTGATAAAAAAATAAATAAGCCACTGAAAATAGCCACTATAATATAACTACATTAAACTATCCAGTCCAGTTTCTGACTTAATTGCAGATGTTCAATATTATGCTTTATTCCCTTAAAGTTTAATGTTATATTACCTGAAATAAATAGTAGAATGCATATATATTATTATGATGTGTATATATATAATTTTCTGGAGCTCAGTGTTGCACAGAGGGGGAGTGGGTCTCGCAGATACTGTTGTGAGACTGCTGAGGAGGGTTTGGGAAAACTGCTCCTGCTAATTTAGTAGCTTTCTGTTGAATGGAGGCAGACATTGGCATGCAGTGGTGGAAGGGGAGTCAGGGGCCTGTCATGTTCTCTCCTAACACATAATGACACACAGGAAAGTTATGGTTTTCTGCAGAGCACAAGGATTTACAATGAATCAAGAGCTCAAACGCAAGCGCTGCATCAAACACCAAGAAATTAATGCAACATGTAAAAGTAGTGTGGTTATTCTTGCAGTGTGTGCTGACACCTTAACACCGTGTTCCTCAGCGAGCTCATGCACAATATCCAAGGCACTCACTGTTTCTTTGCTAATAATTAGTGTCTGTGCAAATGCCAATTTTGTTTTTTAATCATGAAAAAGTGTTATGTGTTTCACAGTTTCACAAGTTTAAACGCATGCTAAAAATAAATACATATTTTCGGTGGAACATTCAATTTCCTTTTAAAAGATTACAAAATATATCTGAAAGTAAAAAGGAGGAGGACGAGACAATGTCTTGTTAATACAAAAAATAAAAATAAAGTCCTGTACAATGAATGAAAACTCATGTTGATCATATTTGAAAGTGTAATTCCGTCATTTTCTCTCATTTGAAACACATATTTAGAGAGAGATATAGATACTTAAAAACATGTCATGTAAATAAAGAAGTCAAAAGGAAATGATGAAAAACAGTCAAAACACAAATGCTCATTTATTTTATTTCCGTTTCTTTCTATATACTATAAAGGTAAAGAACAGTGTTTCAACTATTGAAATGTGTGTCATACTGACACAAAACACTTCCATCAGACTGGCTGTGCCTGGGCAGACAGTTTGGGTGTGTCTGGGAGGCGAGGGACAGACTTGGTCAAATCACAGCGCGAAACACATTTTTGTGCGCTTTAGACAAATATAAAAAGTGACTTATTTAAAGACCACTGGTGATATGTAAGGTGTCAGTTTGAAAAAATAACAAATTGTCTGTCACAACAGAACCTCTTAATATAAAAACTTTTTAAACGTGCAAACCGTAAATAATGCATTGGGGACTTATATTCTGATGGGGAATATAAAACAAATATTTAAGTCATTTTACATTTTGGCACTTTTAATTCCCTAAAAACACTGAGGCCTATCAAACAAAATGGCCCAATGCTGTAAATCTCTCTGCAAGAACACTGTTTCTAAGAGGGTCACAGAGAAGTCACAGATTTGAGAACCTATAAAATTGTTACTTTATGGCTATTCCAATTGTTGTACATTAGAATTATGTGCATTGTATTACCTCTAATGAATGGCATAAATTCTCAGTTTACGACTAAACCTTTATGAGGGAGGGAAATTGTAAAACATATGCTTTTCACTTTACCGATGTTAACAATTTTGTGTCTTGAGTTTGGACTGGACAGACTTTTTTCATTAGAGATCTCAAATGGGAAGAAAAAGGAAAAAAGCTGCTTTCACACTAATGCATTTTAAAGTCATGAGGAGAAGCCAGATATCACCTGTCTGTGTGCCTGTGTCAAATTGTCACATTTACCTGAGACTTCTTCATTTGGAGGAATAATAACATTTGTATTGTAACATCAGGCATTATCCTATGTTTATATATTTGTTTCTAAATATATATATATATATATATATATATATAATGCTACACTGAAATTACAATGCGCTTTACTGTAATATATATATATATATATATATATATATATATATATATATATATATATACACAAATCGTTAATTATTGGGAGCAGAATTCACAACCGCACTTCAATCAATCTTAAGCGTCACTCTGACTGAATCAAATGTGTACAAATACAGAGTCTTCAGCTATAATGCTGCATTCAGACACAATGACACTTCAGATATATATTGTCCAGGGACAACAAGGATACAATTATTGGCCATCACCAACACACAAACGTAGTACTTGCAGCCCTGAATAAGCAGTGCAGGACGATGATGCAGCACACAATGTCTCTATTGCAATGTATTTCACTGGAGTGTGTTTGGCAATGCAGCCAAGAGACAAACTCCAGCAGAACGAGGGGTATAACTAGGCTGCTGTACACAACCCTTCCTATCCCTCAAAGATAACCTTCGTGATTTATATGGTTCCATTTGGTGTTTAATAGCTGTATAATGCTTGTGGTGTTTGCTTTTTCAGTAGCTTGAAATACGATTGTTGATAGAGAAGTCCCCATAATTATGTCAGGTCTTTATGTGTACCACTTATTGCATGTGAGGTAACAGGAGGTAATAAACAACAATGCACCTTAAAGAGATCCTTGGTCACTTTATTGCTTATTTATCAGCAGTGGTTAGACATGGGGCCAAGGGTGGGACGGCAGCAGGTTTGGCAAAGAAACTGTTCTCGTAACAACTTCAAAGTCACAAAGGCACTGCAGCTGCCTATACCAACTTCTGTCTCCTTCAAACATGAAACAATATTTATGTATTTACTGGATCAAAATATCAGTCCTCATAAAATTTTACAGGTGTGAAACACTAAAATAAAATAATATTTAAATAAAATCACACCAAGCAAAGAACTGGATACATTATCGTTATTATTTCTACAACTATTATTTGAGGATATTGTATTATAAGATAAACTTTAAAATAAATAAAATAACTACAAGACACAGTACTCATAAATTGCTATCTCCTCTAATATAACCAAAACGCGTTTAGAAGCGGACTACAGATTAAGCGTTTTACAATAGAAGTTGCACAAGACGTCTCTGACTAATACAGCAATTAAACAGTGTTATTATGCCTACATTTTTCAACCCACACTACGATTATAATGGTACTTGGTACATCACAGATTCAGATGTCTAAAAGAATAGATAAAGGTGGAAGGGAGAGAGAGAGAGAGAGAGAAAAATTAAAATATCTTGTTAGTACACTGTGCCTACTTTTTAAAATGTGTTATCTATCCATATTCAGTTATGTTAATCTAATGATGAGCAATATTACACAAAGGGCATGGAAATTGACATTGTGCGAGCGGGCCAGTTCAGCGCTTCAATGATGGCAGGAGTCTGTATTCAGCTGTATTCCAGCACTCTCATCAGTCTTTTGTGTGCTGCTCTTTGGTAAGAGTGAAGCGTGAGCCGATAAGAGGAAAGACGACATAATCACAGACCTTCATTTCCCATTGACAGCACCATGCAGCCAATTCACAAACATTTTCATATCAATATTGAGCACTTTTGCTACATGCTAATCCATCAGAGTCGGGTATTAATCCACCCCGTGCCGTTCTCTTTTCAAATGCTAACAATTTTCCTCTCACAAGCCGAAACATTTGTCCTACAGCCCCTCGCACAAAGACACTGCACTGTCAGCAGTGATTGATCAGAGGTTTAATATAAATGAGGAAAGCAATGTACATCATATCAATGATGCTGTACATCTGCACCTGAAAAGATACTTATTTTCCAGATGATTTGAATGCATAAGATAATGAAACCTTCGCTGTAACAGCTTTTGCAACGCCAGTCTTTGTGAAAAGAAAAAGGATATTTATCTTTGGCTGAAAAAGGAGTTTCTCGTCGTCAGCTATTTGAATTGCATTTACAAACGCAGCCGGGATTGAATTCCAGGACTATCTTTGATTATTGAAGCTTTCAGAGGAGAACGTTCCCAAGACAAAAAGACTTAAAAGCTTTTCACAAATTCACATTCTGACTTAAACAAATTAAAAAATATATCTGCATACATTGTAATGGTTCCTTCATTTGTAATATATATATTGATACATACAGACACATGTACATATATATGTGTGTGTACACTTCAGTGTGTGTGTGCGTGTGTGTTTACATATGCATGTGCATGTTTGCAGGGCATTTAGCAAGAAAAAAAAATCCTTTTTACAAACTAAGAAAACAGCTGAGATATAAGAGGAGCTTTGGGACAGCAGTGGTAAAATAAGAGACAATATAGAGCGGCCCCATTAGCAACACATTTATCATCTCCTGTAGATTATTTAAAACAATGACAGGGTCAAATCACTTTAAATACCTTGGGGAAATCAACATTTGTCATTGCAAAACAAACCTGCCTCTTAAGTATCACAGTATTAATTCATTCTGCGGTGGATCTGGAGTGGTTGCTGCGCTGTATGTTTTAATTCCGTCTTTAACAAAACCCCAGGAAGTAATTGTTCTGTGTCACTTATTTTTAGATCATTTTGCTCCACTTCCACACAGGTATTTCATTCATGCCTACGATCTTCTGTGTGCAGAGTGTTCAGCTTATACACAGAGATGCACAGAGACACACAGAGAGACGCACAGAAGGGCTGGTTTGAGTAAGGTGTTAATATCACTGCACACACCCCTACATTCACCAGCTTAGCAAGTCATAGACCCACCGTTACTGGAGAGATCTTCATCTCCACAGACTGACAGTGGCTGGAGACACACATAGATATACATATATACATAAATAAATAAACACACACACATACATATATCTATTTACCACATTCAGTCACAGTTAATTTTCACTATGATCCAAGGCTCGAAAACTCTCTATCTAATCCTAAACCTGGAAAATGGCTCCAGCGCTTGGTTGTTGATTTGCTTAACAGAAGACCATGTGTAAACCTGAGACCAACTCAGGAGAAACCACTTGAGCAGCTAGCACTGCTGCCACCCTGTCCTACACATGCACCCTGTGAGCAGCCATTTCATTCTGGGTAATGAATGGTCCTCCTACTTTGTCTCTCTCTCTCTCTCTCTCTCTCTCTCTGTCTCTCTTTTCTCACCCTCAAAAAAAGTGAACTCACAGGAATAGATCAAAGACCTATTAGTGAAAGGAAGTTTTTAAAAGTCTTTAACAATCTAAAAAAAAGAAAGAAAGAAAGAAAGAAAGAAAGAAAGAAAGAGAAACAAGTCCTGTGCACTGCGGAGGATCAAGCTGTTTGGAATGTGAGCTGAGCTCTGAGGAAAGAAGGTTTGAATTCTCCTGATAAAACAGCTGTTTAAAATGTGCAGCTATTTAACTAAAGTTCAGATAGAAGTGTATTCAGTTGTGTAAAGAGGAGCTAAATAATGAATGCGTTCCCTCTAGTTTTATTTACTTAATGAAATATATATATATGTGTGTAGACAGAAAAAAGCATGTATCAAGTGAGACAGAAATTAGAGGCTGTTTTGAAAGAAACATTATTCTGAAAGGAGCCAGTTGCTGGAATATCAGTTATTATTTTTGATGTTGCAATTTCTGACACTTTGATGCAATCAGTGAATAGCCCCAGCATCCCTCTCTCTCCTGGGAACTGACTGTCATGACTGAAAAGCCAGTGGGTAGATAATTATCTGAGATCAAACCTTGCTAGTTAGTAGGCAGGAACAGGAGGCAAATGCCAAAAACCAGCCAATGTTTCGCAAACGCTTGTTCAAGGATATCCTAATTGCTATAAGTGGTTCCTTCAGGACTGGCACTTCAAACGCAGCCTGGTGCATGATGTCATTCCCCTCGCTCTCCACTGCAGTCACAATAGGTAAATTAGGAAAGAGGGTAAAGACAACATACAAGAGCTCGGCTTCCTGTTTCTTCAACACCTCCATGTCCACTCACTCACCCCTAACACACATACAAACACACACACATTGCACTGGAGGACAGCTTCTCAGACCAAATTTTGAACAGCAAGTGTGACTTCCGGGGGACTGACCAGATAACTGCAACTTCAGTCACTAGTATCAAACAGATCTGTGGGAGACACTGTGCAGCTGCCTACACATCCTACTCCCAGACTGCAGTAAGGCCTCACACCCACCCCACCATACCCCCATCGATGAGCGGATTTCCCCATTAGTCATCTCATATCTCTGAAACTTGCAGCACACAGAGCATTCACAAAAACTATAAAGCAGATACTGAGGATCTCGAAAGACACATCTTTAAACCCAAGATTTAACATGTACATATATATATAATAACAATTAATCTAATTTACAACTAAACCTAACAATTCCAAAAAAAAAATTATAAGCAATAACCAAAACCATTGATCAAGTAGTACTACCAGGATAGATGTCAACTTTTAACTAGTTTCATTGATAAAACCAAATGAACATCAAAGTAAAATATTGTTAAAAATGCTGTTTACTTTGGAAAGAAGCATTTATAGGTGGGGGGAGAGAGAGAGAGAGCTTCCCAAAGAATTTTAACTTTTTTTGTGACTGTTTTGGGGGTCATTGAACAATCTCATTAAATTCAGCCTTCTAAAGAAAGTGATCCTATTCACACAGTTTAGGAATTTGCAAACATTCACCACGTACCCACAGAATCCCTCTCTCCCCCCCACGCCCTCCATACGCCCCCCTGTACTACCCCTCACTGGATAGAAAGCAGCAATAAAATAATAAAATTAGGTTTTGGTTGAAAGGGGTAAATAGGGTCCGTCTGCCCCGGTATAAAGCCCAACTTTTAGCATAACAAAGCTTTTCATAGCTTACTAATGGTTCCTATCTTTAACACCGTGGCGCATGATCACTGCTCTGCCCCTTCGCACACGGCTTTGAAACACAACTGCTTCACTTCATTCTTTCACCTCCTTTAGTTCAAATGCAATAAAAACCTTTCACAGACTGACAACTAGAAAGGCAGGGAAGCTTCCAACTGCTGTATTATTCAGGAGTGCTCTTTCTTATTTTAATTGCCTCCCTAATTGGTTATGTTTATGGGTGCTTCGTCTGCCCGGGATGAAACCGGCACGCAGGCCCAGTAATTATGCAAAGAGACATGCCGGAAAAAACAGAGGAGAAGAAAAAAGAGAGCAAGAGAGACAGAGTGAGAAAATAATCCTGCCGGTAGAATGCGTAAGAAAGGAAGATGGAGAAGAGTTGGTGGGAGGGAGGGAGGTGCTGGGGTGTGTGGGGGGGATTCATGCAAGTTCAAGAAGCTAACAAACAACTTATGAGGAAATAAAGAATAGAATTTCAGGGAAAAAAAGGAGAAAGACTCCCCCCTCCCTTATCCTCCTCCTGCTCCTGCTCCCGCTCTGAAGAGTAATGTAAAGCACCGCCAGGAAAAGAAACGATGTCAAGCTGCACTTATCCAGCAGTGGGGGCCTCATCTTCAGTTCAGAACGCCGCTCCGCTCCCTTTTGATGTTAGCATAACATGAAGGACAGAAGGCTATCTGGTGGCTGTCAGGTTTATAACTGTTCCCTCTCGCAGTGGCTGGAGATAAGGCTGTAAACCGCAGCACTTGATGGACTTGATTAATTCCCTGGAACGAAGGTTTGTCTTCCTCAGCTCACTGAATGACTTCATTCTAGTAGATGAGGTCACCAGAGTCAAGGCAATAAAGTAGCTGATATTCACATTAAAGCTAGCTTTCAAAGCTGTCAGCCCCTTAGAAGAAGAAGAAGAAGAAGAAGAAAAAAAAAAAGAAAAAAAAATCCAAGTGTTTCTTCTTTAGTTTGTCTTTAAATGAAAGACAAGGGGGATCCACTGCCCCTCTCCCTCACTCCAGAGGGATGATAATTGGCTGAGGAATAAATTAAAGCAGAGTCACTGTGGCCAATCAAAAATGTACAGCGTGATAAGCCTGATCATTTCAATCGTGTAAAACTGCACAATAGCTGATTCAAATAAATTAATAACACGTCAATAAGTCAATGCCAGACCTCAAACAATACCTCAACCGTATGTCAAAAAACACAATGCATTGGTATTATTATTAATATTATTACTACTAATATTATTATTATTATTATTATTATTATTATTATTATTATTATTATTATTATAACATTCCCTTTCCCTGTGAAACACATCAAGAGCGTAATACAAAAAAATGAATAAAAAATGGGCCTACTTAGAATCCCACTCAACCGTTCTGCAGAAAAAATAAATAAATCAGAATGCCGAATGCATAAGTATAAGTAACTTTCAATTCTGTATTTATGGCATTATAAAAAAAAAGGGGGGACGATTTCTTGAAATGCGCAATAAATTTAGTTTTGCTGAATTGCACTTGCCATCTTATCATGACAGTTGCTTTCTCTACACAGTCCACTGAAGTCTAGTCACTTCATATAATCTGAATTCACAAATCAACTGTCGTCTTCACTTCACCGACTCATTGCTGATGGGCCTTTCACAAGGTAAAAAATCTCCTCCGAGTTGACAAGAGTAATAAATGGGGAGGTGAGGGCTGCCTATCCATCCTTCTGCTGTACAGTGCAGCCTGCAGTGATACATGGCAGAATAAGCTCATAAAGCAAGCCCATCCTTTGACCTCTGCGAGAGAGTGGAAACAGAGGGGCGTTTATGATGATCACTATATTTAACAGCCAATAATGACTGAAATAACCATTTAAACCTTTTAGAATCCAGCGGACGGCTGTGCGGGAGTGATATATTCTGTCTCTGTAATGACAAGGTCACCGTTTCAAAGGGAGGAAATGAAATGCGAAGAGGAAAAAAAAAGAAAAGAAAACACACACACCTCTGAAATGGTTTTCACTCTCGCTCTACCAGCTGTGTGCTGCTCCTGCATGTTGCAAGGACCTGGGCTGGTAGCAGAGCCTGCCGAGCAGCAGACAGGGAGGCCGGGCCATCCTGCTACGTGACCCGGGCCGCACCGGGGAGGTTCTGTACAAAACTTCTACACTGCCCCCTCTGATTATGTGGGCATTATGAGCACACAGGTGCACTAAGCACAGCACATATAGTGAGGATCTAAGCAGAGGTGTGCATGGAGAAGTGTTGACATCGCACCTTGGACAGCGTTTTCTCCCATTGTGGCCCATGGCTGAACACTTCTGTCTGTGGGAAACCTGGAGAGACGGCAGGTCAGGTCGGCTGTAGAGATGATGTTCCAATTTACAATTTAACCTCAACAGATATATTGTTTATATCTGCTATAGTTTACTTTAAGGACCCGGGCACGAAACAAATCCTCTTGAATAAATCATTCTCCTTCCCGTTCCCATAGATTAATCCGGTGAAGTCTTCCTACCTCTTATATCACTGTAGACTGCATTAAGCAACAAGGGGGACAGAAATAGACTGTTTTCTGTGAGATTTACAGCAATTTAGGAAGGATGAAAACAGCAGGAACTTTCCCCTAGAGAAGCAGTTACAACACAATCAATCTGAGTTGGCTGTGGCTGGTATTACCGCAGCAAACTGTCTCATTCCTACACAGTGGCATGAGTCGAAATACTACTACTAATAATAATAATCATTGTAATAATAATAATCATAATAATCATAATCATTAATAATGGGTAAGACTAGGGTTAGGGGCTTGCTATTAATTACAGCCCTTGTTGTCTGCAGGGCTTTTCTCTTAACTGAACTTGAATTACGACACAACAGAGTCCTGGGCCGGAGATCACAACACCAATTCATTAACTGCTGGCAAACGGGCGATTCCGATTTTTCAATAAACTCTCAAAACCTAATAGAGAGAAATCATGGAAAGCACTATTCCACAGGCTGGCACATGTTCAAGCAACATATGCTCACGTAATCTTTTAAAAAGCATGATCCAAGTCTAAATTTAATTATGTAATAGCGCAAATGGAATTAACCCACCGAAGCAGCTCCGCTTAGACACACTGGATTCATGCACCAAGCTCAAGTTTCACTCATCTGTTTATTACAGTTATAGTAAACTAATTTCAGCGCTTGTGAAAAGTGTCCTGCAAGCAGCTGCATCTGTACTGTTCTCCCCATCCTGGCCTTTCCAACGGCAATGTGAATGTGTTTAATGCAGGATTTTCTTCTTGTGAATAAAGGCATTTTCAAATTTAAAAATACGAATATATGAAGTATCTTAAATAAGTTAATTAAATAATTAACAAACAGTCTACACATTGACATATATCTCTCTTACAGGTATGACAGTATGTCATTAACAATCAAAGTACACTGACATGTTGTTAGATGCTTCATGTACAGCATTTGCAAAATATTATAATTGATTTCATTTCATTAACTTAATTGATTTTTTTCCCCCATTGGGTGACCTGTCAGTCATCACACTACCAGTACTGCACAGCTAGAATAAAACGAACATGCGATGGGAGTTCCTGGTGTGTTGGTATCAAAGAGCCAGTGTGAATTAGTCAGAGCTCAGTAATGCAAAGAGGTTTATATGTTCTGTGCAATTCATTTCAACAGCAGCTTTTGGCACAGGGGACTGGGAGGCACTGAAACACAGAACAACGGTAACACATCTCTGCAGTATTGTGATACAAGCTATTTATAGAGAATATGTTTTAACAAAAAAAGATCTTTTGAAGTTATGCTGCCGCTGCAATTGCTATTAAATTAAAAAAAAATGAGGTGTGGAAAAAATGCAGATATCAAGGCGATACATTGGGAGCAATCACGAAATATACTGGGTCACCTTTTAAGAAATATAATCATTCTATTAATATAACATAATGACTTAAGCACCTTATGGGCTCCAGTTCTAAACGAGTCACTTTAAACTGTGAACGCTACACTTGGCACAAGAGTGATAATATTCCTAGGACACAATATCCTAATCTGCATAGCACAGGTAGCAGTCTGATTGTCTGGGATCTACACCCAGCAGCTCACTTGGTTTGTTACAGCATTAGAAAACTCTGCCTCTCTTTGTGCCTCATGAATTCATTTAGGAGGATTTACAGACAGAATGTTTATCAGCAATTTCTTTTTTTCACCGACTGCGATAAAGGCTCCAAACAAATCTGACTAAGTTAATTCCAAAGTTTCACTAACTCATGGTTAATCTGGGGGTGTACTTAAGATTCAAACCCTAGATTTAGACATTTAACAAAACATCCACAAATAATCAAAGACGAGGTATAAAACATAAGCTATGCCGCAAAGAGCCCATGGTAGGAAGCTGACTCTGCTAGAAAAGATAGCTTATTCCACTGATTATATTTATAGAAACAAACAAACGTCGATTCAATGTTCTACTCTATTTTTTTTATGGAGAAATATTAAAAAAATAAAAACAGGCAAAGATACATTATATAGACTATAGATAAAATATTCAGGTCACTCACTTTAATCCTTCAGCAAATGGATCCGAAGCAAATGTCTGTTTGTTTTTTTTGTAAGCACACTTGCATAATTTTAGTCCCACATCGGGAAACTTTAAAGCCCTCTTTGGAAACGATACTGCTCTTAAACAAAATACCTGATCTATTTATTCTTACACTTAAGGAATGTGGAAATAAATGCTCATAATGTGGAATAAAAAACAAACAAAAAAAAATATTTGTATTGTATTCATTTCCCCGCATAAGTCTCGCAAGATTATAATGAGTAACAGTGTCACTTCTGCAAAACTTTGTTGCTGCCGTTTTTTCTCCCAAGTTCGTGTTTATAAAGTAACAAATGACAAGCCTTTGATCATCTTTTAAAGTTGATAAGTCCTCTTATCTACTTATAATTGAGTGCAAAAAGAATATGAATATTAATCTGAAAACAAATAAATACATAAAAACTGCCAGAGATCTCTTGGTGCCATATAATATCCAATCACTGTGCATTATCTGATGTGTAACCAGTGTCACTTCTGCTTTATGAAAATAATGCTCAGTGTTTTACAGAGGAGATTAGGACTTGACAGTGCTGATGTGTAAAACTTTGTTGCTGCCGTTTTTTCTCACCCGCTTGCTTAAGCCCGACTGACTGGATCTAATTGTTTACATGCTGACTCCCCTCTGCAGCAGCACCAGATAATTTCTCTTACACCAAGTTCGTGTTTTATAAAGTAACAAATGACAAGCCTTTGATCATCTTTTAAAGTTGATAAGTCCTCTTATCTATTATAATGTTTTCATTTTTTTAATTAAGGTTATTAGCAGCATTAATGAAAAAAGTAATGCAATGATTAAAAACTGGTGTTAACATTAGAATGTGTAAATTTTATAATCTATGCGTCTGTGTAGCCAATTTCCATTTCTAAGGGATTTACATAGAGAGCACCTCCAGCTCAAAATAATTTAATATCACAGCAGATCCTAAAGGAGACGCAGCATAACAGGGCCATACTTAACTTTAATTACTCTTCTAAAATCAAATACTAGCCCTCTAGTCAAATTTCAATAATTCGATAAAAAAAAATTAACTTCCCCAATACTGAGTGTCTAGATGGAGAGAAAAGCAGAAAATAAAGCATGAGCAGTCAAAGAGAGAGAGAGAGAGAGAGAGATTCAGTGAGGTTGTATGCTAATACTCTGACCTCCTGCATCAGTCAAACAGGTCCAGACCTCAGGTGTTTCATAGGAGACAAAAGAAAAAAGAAAAGAAAAAGAAAGATTTGGCTTAACTGTGCCAAAAGTCAGGGCTGAGCACATCAGTATAATGGTACTTTGGGACACGGGAGAATACAAATATTCAGAAAGAGGTGGAATGAAACGTGCATTCCCACAGCTAAGCTCCCCAACTCAAATCACTTTACAGGCACAGTGCAGCACAGACCTCGGGGCTGAAACACAATAGCGCCCCGACTGCAGGATTACTACGGGGGTTTCGGGGGCTGTGGGAGGAATCTGATAGCTGAATTCACACAATAACAAGGGAAATATAAAGTTCTATCACCAACACTAGCACCACCTTCACTACTACTCATAATAATAATGATAATAAAACATTATGAGTCGTGTGCCCTGACAATCTAGGAAACTATGACCTTTCCTCTTAGGAGATTTACAGAACCTCACGACTTGCCCACGAAAAGTGAACGGCCCTCCCCTGTACTGCCCCTCCAAACCACAGTGTGGCGCTGCAGGGCTCTGTGCGCCACCTGCAGGGGGCGGCAGGGGGTGGGCTGTGGGGGTCAGAGGAGCACCAGGTTCCCCAGTGTGAACTGAACTACTGCAGTTCTCTCTCCCTCTCATGTATCCCCTCCCACTCTGCCTCTTAGTCTTTCCTTCCCTTGCTCACTCTCTCTCTCTGCCTCTCCAGGAGGACAGTCCCTGCTCTCAAGGCACCACGGACCTGATGTCTCGACACAGCTCTGCGTCTCAGCGCCCCTGCGATGATTAAAACTATGTGTGTGTGGTGGCGTGTGTGTGGTGTTTGGTGTGTGTGTGTAATAAAGCTCGACTGTAGTCTTTTGCCAAGAGCGATAGCTGACAAAGCGGACAGATATGCTTCACAGTTGGCAGTTTTGTTGTTTGAATTTATCAACACTTCGCCGCACCTAGCTGCCCTAATGTACGGCTTCATTTCAGCTGAGTGTTTGTCGTTTTTTTTTTCTTGTTTGTTTGTTTGTTTATTTTGATTGGTTGTGCTTTTCCCCCCACGTGTTAGTCATTCTCTCTGTTTGCCTGGTTCCAAATTACGCTCCCATTCCTTAGCTGCCGGAGTCGTTGCAGGTTTTACCAAGAGCAGAATTCGCCAACAGACAGGAGACGGAGCCTTCCTCCGGTATTCATAGGCACAAGGGTCTGATGTTACCTACTAAATAATACTGCACAGTGATGGCAGTTTGATTGCGATCTCTGGCAGAAGCCTAGAAGGGAAATTAAGTTTTATTTTTCCTTCCTACTACTTTAATCAGATTTGGTTCCTTATTTAACACCATGCACCATTTCGGTCTGCTAGATTTTTTTTTTAAGTATGTTAACACAGTTATCAGCACAATGTAAATGAAAATGACAGAAGACATCAAACAAGCATTTTTTACACGAGTAACAGTTCGTATGGCAGCATATAAAAACGCACAGCTCCCACCAGTACTATTCGACACAATACAGTTCATTTTATACTAATTAGAAAGCTTGCAAGACATTTGCATATTAATCTAGACTCTATAACAGAGCTGCCGCAATGAGAATATTTTAAATCGAGTTTTCATGAAGAAGAAAAAAAAGAGAGAACAAAAAAAGATAAAGCCCGAGCGAAGAAAGACTGGAACAGCAGTGCATACACTTAATGTAAAGCTTTTATCAAGGAGAGAAGACCTTTCTTATGTAATCTGTGATTTCATTCAGCTGTTATATCAGATGATTGTTTGAGAAGAGAAAACCCATTTTACGGAAACCGCTCTTGTGAAAAGGATAGACTGCTCTATAGCATGCCCCACAATGTTGAACTAGCTGAATGGCACTGAGGGTCACTGGAATTATTTGACAAGTGGTACATCTGGTGTAGCAGACAATGATACAGCCTTAACACTCATTTAGAGGTGCCGTTTCCCAGCCTGACCCTCGTGGTAAAATGTTATTTTTCAATGTTATGAAACTTGATAGCTCTCTGGTGAAACAAGAATCTCCAGTTATAATGTAATACCTCAGCAAGCACTGATGGGACTTTTGAGACTGCAGGCATCACCCCTCCAACCGCCCTTCCCTATTCACAGAGCCCGGCTCCAGTCGCCGCTCAGACTGCTTTATCAGGATAAATGCTGCTTATTACAGATATCTTTAAACACCTTCTAAGGCCAGGAGAGCCACGTGTAAGCTGTGAGATTGAAGTGCTCAAAAAAAACAGAAAAGGGACCAACTGCCCCAACTCTTTATCAAGCCTTGACAGCGTTATTATTCGGCATACTGCTGGGATATATTGTTATAAATTTATTGTGAGGTCTTCACATTGCGAGGAAGGCTACAGCTTACACTGCAGATCTGCCACAAATAATCTGTCTTTCATTTAGTTTAGTCATTTTTTCTGGCATTGTTGTTGTTTTAGATCCCAATACATAAATATGCAGTGCACTGAGAGCTATGGTTTAACAACATGTCTTTGCTGTACAGTCTTAGCGCACACTACAAAAAGTTAAATGCAGTCAGCTGAGGGGCTTCTGTCTTACGTCGTGGTGTCCAGGAACAATAAACGCTATAGAGAACCATGGGGATCCAGTGAGGAACAACTGGTGGGGCAGTGGGGGGGTGCTGCGTCCCTGTCTCCTGGAGAAATGTCCGGTGACCGTGAGCGCAGGGGGTACGGGATGAGGACACTGAGGAGAAGTGGCTGGGGTCGGCACCTCGAGACCCACAGAGCGTCAGAAACGGCACCTCCAGAGTCCATGCGGACGCCAGGGGGGCAGGGGGCAGGAGACGGAGGGGGCCTCTTCCTTCGGGGGCAAGTGCTGCCCTCATTCAAAGCAGATGGTATTCTTCTTCATCTGGTGGGGTTTATTTCTGGGAGCTGGTCTCTGGCAGACCTCTCGATAAGTGCTATTAGACATGTGCAGCCCTCTCTTGGCCAAACCACCTAAGGTTTGGATGGGAAACCTCCAAGCCCAACGTAGTGGTGCTACTTTCTACTTTCCTGCGATCTTGAACCCGTGACAGGAATATTTGCTCATTTCTATCACTCACTCTCGCTCTTCCCAGGGCAATTATGCAGAAATTGCTGTATAGGCTTAATTTAACAAACTACTTAAATATTTATTACAAAATAAACTAAGACAGTCAGAGGAACGTAATAATAATAACAGAGACCTCTAAAGGTCTTGTTATCATTGTATCAGTACTACAAAGTATTTTCAACTTTCAACCTAGCAAAGGACTACTATAAAACACATTCAACATCAACAGACAGTTCAAGCTGGCATTTATAGTCCTGCTCACCAAATTTGGTTGGTTCGTAATGATATTTCTTTATATATTTTGTATATAATTTTTTTTTTTTTTAATAGTGTATCCACTGTCTGCATATGATACACATACTACATACATGGACTCTGCATGCATGCATTAAACTAAACATTGGAAAATGCCCCCTGCAGATCCAGACTGCACAGTGAAGATACCACTGCAAAGAGCAACAGAAGATTACAAATAAAACACAGGGTTATTTCAGATGTATAAATACCTCCAGAATAGCCAGCTGTGTGGATATGGTAATGTGTCTGTAGATTCAGACCAAGAGCCAAACCTTTAATAGCCCCTTTCACAGTTATCTCTCCAATTCCTCTTATCCTGCTCTGTTTTATGACTAGCTTTGGGAGTGACCTCCAGCGACACCCAGGCCTGGCTCCATCAAGCTTTTTCTCTTCTTTTTTTCCCCCCTCTTTCTTTCTTACAGAAAATAAATTAAAAAGGTGTGACCTTGCTGTGGGCTTGCAGGGAAAATGAGGTACATCTTGTCACGAGCTGAAGAGGCTATTTGAAACACGATGTGTTCAATTTGAAAAGGCTGCTGCCACGCTGCCGATCGGGAGCCCAGATAACGGCGGAGGGAGGAGGGGAGGGAGCGCTTCTTCCAGGAGATGAAATTAAAATGGCCAGCGATGGAAATTCACTCAGGCTCCAGCGGACCTGTCGTGAGCAGGCGGTGTTTATCTGGGTGCCCATCAGCCACGCCCCGCCCCCGTGCTCTGGCAAATACACTCCCCCTGCACGCACACAAACACAAACTTGCACTCGCACACTCTTGCACAATCGTTTATGGACCTGCACTCACAGACACACGCACACATTGACGCACACGCCTGCACACACGGGGGAAAGGATGAGCATTGCGGTCTGATAGCGATCAGAGGACACGACTGCCAGGCAAACACTCCACCCCTTCCTGACAGCCAGCCAAAGCGCAGACGGCACAGCCCGCCCACCGCTCACACGCTCCGTGTTGGAAAGGGCAGAACTTGTGCTATCACTCCATCTCTACAGTGTCATCTCCAACTCTGCACTTTGAGGGCCATTTTGCTATTGATATCAATTGGGCATGTCAGTCACTTCAAATATTCCTTGATCGGTATCTAAAATGTATTTACTTGCCTCCACGGTTCCTGTCGGCTCTCTCGGCATTATGTACCGAGCTAAAAACTGATTTACACAAACACTTATTTTTCCCAGGAATCTCGCGACTCCCATTTTCAGGATGACTGGTCTCAGGGCCTCTGTGAGCAGCTCCTTAGATGCGTGTTTTAGATTTGAAATCCAAACGCAACACTGCGTTCCAAGAATAATAATGATAAAAACAATCCGACATCTTTTAAATTGAATATCTATTGAGGAAATCTGTGGAGCCTTTTATTTGTATTTCAATGTTTGTTTTTGTTCATCCGTTTCCGCACCCCTTTTTTCCTCCCCCCCGACATGACTTGACACCTCGTTCTCCAGTGGTTGCACAGCAGGACACACCAACACATGCAGTGGTGCCAATGCCATGTAAATGTTTAATAAAAGAAAGAGTAATCAATGAGATTTACATGCCATGCTGCACATACTGGAACATTTCTGCAACATGTCACAGACCTCAGAGCCAGAGCCGGGCAATTAGCAGCCAGGGTGAAGCCTATCGCTGTAGTCAGAGTAACTACGCAAGCCATGCATGTCAGAGCTTAATATATAGAGAGGTTTAAAGGTATCATGTATCATAGTAGTAATTAGGAAAGGAATGCTGCATGCACCCACAATGCTACCACAATATGCCTTAATTGACACACGAAGGGAAGGGTGATTAACAGTTTCTTCCTATAGCAGCAGACAGCCATCATCATCGGGAGCCCTGCACTGCCAGCCCGTAACTGAATTTGGAAGAAAAAACTAGAAAAATCTACAGCAAAGGTCAGACTGACCTCAGGATTCCAGCAATGTCAGACTCATTAAATTCTAAGCTGTACAAAGAGCTATGACTTGCAGGCACTTGGGCCTAAGAGGATTAAGGTAAGTGTCCCACGTAAAAGCCTATGAAAACAAAGATTAATCTGTGGAGCCGAAGAAAGGCTGAATTTAACTTTAAACACTGTGGTGGAGTAGAAAGAAAGGAAGGGAAAAAAAGAATGAAAAAGGGAAAGGAAAAAAAAAACATGGAATAGTCTTTGAAAACCACAAGGAGGTTAATAGAAGTGGATAGGCGAAATAAGAGAAAAAACGAAAAACTCCAGGCCAGTGTCTCTTTAAACAGAGCAATAGCCGCATGTGGGATACACTGAGAGCCACGAAACAGTCAGTTTCTTTCCCCCAAACAGCTTATTATGTTTTAATGACCATTTTATGCTGGGGGATGTTTATCTCTGGGTCAAATCAGTGCTTATCTTGGGGATTTCCTGTGTCCTGCAGATGAGCTTAGAGATTCACAAAAGGGTTGATCCTCTGATTGTTCTTTTTAATTCAGAAAATATTTAAAAAAGTGTGTGTGTGTTTGTGAACACGAATAGAATTCAAACAAATTTCAATTGTATTAATTAATTCTTTTATTTCTTTATTGATGGATTGATTCATTTAAGGTGTTGAAAAAGTCACAGCTCCTGTAGCCAGACAGATCTTGCTTATGTCCCAGGCAGAGCACACTGACATGAGTATGGGACTGACATTAAAGACCAGCAGTGCGATCCCAGAGGAGTGTGATACTTGGCACGAGAATGATTAATCTCGAAAGGTAGTTGTCACACAGAAGCATTGTTTCAAGTAGTGATCTCTTGTTACATTTGAAGTTGATTCAAATTTGAGGTTTACAGGTGGGTAAAGCCTGTAAAAACATATACATTTAAAATAAATAAAATAATAACAATATAAAATGTATACACAGACTGTAAAGTAACGGACCAATGGTGTGTGTAAGTCTGAGAGAGGGAAATGCCTGTGTATCCATTGTGTTACCATCCACTTCAGAAGTTTTCATCATGTCAAAAAACACCGCATCCTTTTAGAAAATAATAGTCATTATAGAAATTAATTATAACAAAACATATAACACAATTATATTAATGCTAATTATTATTTATCTAAAAAAGGGTTGAAGAAATTCACTCTCCTGAAGCAGGCCTGGTGTTCAGGTCAGGAAGCAGAAACAGATGGGAACGATCTACACCTCTTCAAGACAAAGGTAAAACCTCACTGAGCGCCGCTGACCGAGCACAGAGCGGCCAATTCACAGCGTTTTAAGGGTAGTATTTACAAATGGACAGATCGGCTTTTCTGAAGAAAAGGGGAAGCAGTTTACATCTGAAGAATGCGCACAATGTTGGCAGGTTTTAGTGGTGGCGATGAGGAACATACACAAGGTCAACGCAAGCTCTTGAACCCTCAATCCGGAGCACAATCTCAGGGCAGGGCTGCTCTGACAATCCACACGCTTGAATCACAATGTTGCAGATCGCTGCTTCTCCAAAGGAATGACTGGTATGTATACCGCAGCACAGACACTCGCAAACTCACGCACTCACACAAATGCACACACACACACACACACGCAACCACACACACTGATAAAAGCTCTCGCAATAAGCAATCATAAGGAATCGTATACATATGTATCAATATAGTTTTAATTTCCAAAAGAAAACCAGTTAAAAATATATATATAATAATAAAAACACTGCTACCCCACCCCTGGTGAAGAGTTCACACTTTTCCATTTCCTGTATGCGGACACCGCTGTCACCTCACACCGCCCTATTTATGAATGTAGCTGCAACATATTTTCCGAGACAACATAACGGAAGACTAATTCCACAAAAATGTCATTCTCAGTGCAGGGTTGGGAATGGCTGTATGTTGAATGCAAATTGCGGTGGACAGCAGCGTTGGCTAACAAAATGAAAGAATCAATATGTCCCCATTTTATCAGTTTTCTTGGACCTGTATGGTGTCAATGAGGCCACTGCGCACTGCTAGTGGGGCAGAGTGGCACAGCGTGTGTTAGTGTCAGTGAGGGTGTGTGAGAACATGCTAGGTGTCAAGGTGCCCAAGCCTCACCTTCACGGAGATGGTAGCATCCCCAGCCAGAGAGCCGTTGTCACTCTGCAGGGACTGGAGGTCAGCGCTCAGATCAGGGCTGACCGAGGGGCTGCGACACTCCCCGCCGTCCACACACACGGCTTCCTCTTTGACTCTGGCACTGGCAGGGCCCTCCGCTGCCTCCACCCACGTCCCCTGAAGAACACACAGACACACACATCAGTTTTTAATTGTACAAATCAGAGTGCAGTTGCAGCTACCGCAAGAAAATAGAAAAGTACAGCTAGACTCACACCCAGAATGGGGAAAATTGCCAACCCTAGGAGAAGCAAAGCACAGATAGTCCAGTCTCACAGGTATGCTCCCCGATCAAGGTAGTGTGCAGCTGACACCTCTACAGCACCTCCGAATCAATGCTGACCTGAGCATCGTCCAGGTAACTGGAGGAAGATCTCCACATCACACTTTGTATTTATTTAGGAGAGCATTACAAATGTATTTTCAAACATGAAAGGTGAATATACACTCACCTAAAGGATTATTAGGAACACCTGTTCAATTTCTCATTAATGCAATTATCTAACCAACCAATCACATGGGAGTTGCTTCAATGCATTTAGGGGTGTGGTACTGGTCAAGACAATCTCCTGAACTCCAAACTGAATGTCTGAATGGGAAAGAAGGTGATTTAAGCAATTTTGAGCGTGGCATGGTTGTTGGTGCCAGACGGGCCGGTCTGAGTATTTCACAATCTGCTCAGTTACTGGGATTTTCACGCACAACCATTTCTAGGGTTTACAAAGAATGGTGTGAAAAGGGAAAAACATCCAGTATGCGGCAGTCCTGTGGGCGAAAATGCCTTGTTGATGCTAGAAGTCAGAGGAGAATGGGCCGACTGATTCAAGCTGATAGAAGAGCAACTTTGACTGAAATAACCACATGTTACAACCGAGGTATGCAGCAAAGCATTTGTGAAGCCACAACACGTACAACCTTGAGGCGGATGGGCTACAACAGCAGAAGACCCCACCGGGTACCACTCATCTCCACTACAAATAGGAAAAAGAGGCTACAATTTGCACAAGCTCACCAAAATTGGACAGTTGAAGACTGGAAAAATGTTGCCTGGTCTGATGAGTATCGATTTCTGTTGAGACATTCAGATGGTAGAGTCAGAATTTGGCGTAAACAGAATGAGAACATGGATCCATCATGCCTTGTTACCACTGTGCAGGCTGGTGGTGGTGGTGTAATGGTGTGGGGGATGTTTTCTTGGCACACTTTAGGCCCATTAGTGCCAATTGGGCATCGTTTAAATGCCACGGCCTACCTGAGCATTGTTTCTGACCATGTCCATCCCTTTATGACCACCATGTACCCATCCTCTGATGGCTACTTCCAGCAGGATAATGCACCATGTCACAAAGGTCGAATCATTTCAAATTGGTTTCTTGAACATGACAATGAGTTCACTGTACTAAACTGGCCCCCACAGTCACCAGATCTCAACCCAATAGAGCATCTTTGGGATGTGGTGGAACGGGAGCTTCGTGCCCTGGATGTGCATCCCACAAATCTCCATCAACTCCAAGATGCTATCCTATCAATATGGGCCAACATTTCTAAAGAATGCTTTCAGCACCTTGTTGAATCAATGCCACGTAGAATTAAGGCAGTTCTGAAGGCGAAAGGGGGTCAAACACAGTATTAGTATGGTGTTCCTAATAATCCTTAAGGTGAGTGTACATTGCTTTAGATCTTAATAATACAGTTTTAACTTCACTAATGACAAATAAATTCCACTTTAAGGGAATGACATAATTCTACATAAAAAATCTTAATAAATAAGACAATTGCTCATATTAAATTACACCTGGTGCCCAACAGTTAGTGAGAAAAGAGAAGAGAGTAACACTGCATCCCTGAGAATAACCTTGTAGGGATATCCATTTAAATGAGCAGCAATGGGGAAGAAAGAAAAACATCAGATCCAAAATGCTTTTCTTTTCTTTTTTAATACATTAATTTCTGAGTAATGATCATCTTAAAGAGTAGCCTAGAGAATTATAATGGGCTCTATTAATTCAACACATGTTTTGACTTGTGTTAAATTTCTCAATTGTACTCACATTTAATATTTAAATATTTCATAAGTAATTGTGAGCAACAGAACAAAGATCTGACAGTTAAATGAAAAATAATTGTTTCGTAAGCGATTTGTACTAAAAATTCTCTGTACCCTGGACTGCTGAATCATTTACTATGAAGGCTGCAAAGCAGGGGAACAAAATGTTTCCGGCAGTGCAAACGACCGTCACAACGGAAGCACAATTCAAAGCCTCTCTCTGAGACAATAGAAAACTAAGTAATTTTCTGGCAAACCCACAATCTCTCCCTTTACACACTGTGCTGCCTTTTGATGAATACATTGAAAACGGCATTAAAACACAAACACAGATGTATGCCCTTACCCATGCAACCCCCTCCCCAACTCCCCCAACCTCCTCCACCCCCCCAAATAAAATAAAATAAAATAAAATAATAATAAAAGCACTAAAAACACATCTAACTCAACATGAAAAAAACTACCGGCTTCAGTTTCAATAAGAGTGCTGGCTTTCAAATTGCTTTGGTGTCCTACAAAATTACCATATGAGAGAATATTTACAACTCTACAAAATTTCTATCTGTTTCTATGAAAGCTACGTCCATCGCGATCATGGAACAAAATGAAAGGCCTGCCTTACTTGTTGAGCGCAATTAAGCCTCAACAAAAGACAGCGCAGGCAGTTTAACATTTCATAGGGCTGTAATTATTCTTTAACTGTTAGAAAGTGCTGTCCCCTAGGAACTAATTACTGAAAAGCGCTCATCACACACAAGATATATACAAACAAATCCTTCAAGCACAAAGTAAATGTTTAAACATTAAAAGGGGCGAATACAGGAAGCCATACCAATCAGTTTGGTTCAGTTAATTACTAATAAGAATTGCAGCCCGGTTATGTTAGATAATTATGACACCAAATCACACCTCAAAGAAGGGCCTCTGGCTGACTGTAATATAGATCTAATAATCAGTGTAAAAGTAATCAAGCAAAAACGCAGATAGGCTGCTAGGGATGTGTGTAGCACAACAGGCTTATTAACGGTATTACATCAGAGCTCCGAGAACACGGGCAGAGCGGCTCGTGAAGACAGCGAGTGGACTGGGGCCTTCCCTTTACACAGCCAAGTGCAGGTGCAGGCCGCTGTGGCTTTATGTGTACACATCAGCTCAATACACACATAACAAGGCTAATAAATAAGAATAGACTTAAGAATAACAACTATAACAAAAGCATCCCTCTCAAAGGTGGGCCTGAATATCAGCATGTAAATGAAGAATTTAAATCTATACCAAACATAAATAAATACACAATAAAGGAAGGAAGCAGGAGCATTAAGCACAAAATTCTGCTTCTTCAGTGTCAACAAATGCTCATTTTGTAGAAATTTAATTGCAGTCAAGAGTGCCTCGGGCCGCCTGTATAGCTGGCTGCAAACCCATTCCCCGGCTAACTTTGCTTTGCATTCTGGTCCGTGGTCACATTTGTTTTGGGAGCAAAGAGCTAATTGCCATACAAGTCACTTTTCTAAGCTCCCATTTTTCCACTTTAGAAGAGGTAATCAAAATGCACTGCAAATACGAAAGGTGACTTTAAGTCTCTGTGATATCTGGTCGGATTTAAAAAGGACAAATGTGATGTCAGCCACCCAGCAGCAAGGCAGGCCTCCTTCTCGCTTCTGTTTGTATTGTCCTTGAGATTATATTGTGTCCCAGCATTACGTGATCTGAGCCATAACCTTACAATCCTATTTAGGCAAATTAACATTTAATTTTCCCCAACGCACTGTAACCCTTTCTAATGCAGTGTATGAAATGGATTGCTTTTGAAAACATTATCAGATGTACAGCATGTACACTTTACTGATGGCTACATCAGGGAGAACAGGGACTGGTTTACGATTCCTAAAAAAAAGAAAAGTTCCTCAGTAGGGAAGAATGCTTGTAGTGACCTTCAGCAACATCTAAAAAAAAAAACACACAACTCCTTAGCAAGTAAGAGGCAGTCTTGTGCAGAAACAGAGATGGCATTCATATGCAAGGTATTCAATAACTAAATGATGGCTTTTAACATGTAATTCTTTGCAGCTGGCACAGCCTTCATATATACTGGTACGATTTTCTGAGTGACGCTGATCGACGACCGTGTTTGACTGTACAGCATGGAATGTGTCCCAGCACTGGTGATGATGCTTGGGGCTCGAAAAAAGTGGGGCTGGGGCCTTTGAATTAAGCCACAGCTCCTCCATCCGTGCAAAAACCGTTAACTGACATGGCAAGTGTGCAGATAAACAAATTGCATTAAGGACTGTTAAAAAAAATAATAATAATAAATTAAGACATAATGTGAAGTGCAGGAGGAGGGGAGTGGGCCAAAAAAACCAACTAAATATTTTTGCTAGATATTAATTCATTCATCTGTTGATGCATTTTTATTTAGTTATTGATTGCAGTCCCCCCCTAGCGCTCCTCTAAAAAAGTTTGGACAGTCATCCACGACAATCCCATCCGTTCCTGCGCTGCACCTATCTCCCCATGGGTTACGTCACACCTAGTGCAGTCCTTCGGAGCCCGAGACGCACAAATGTAATTACTGTAATGTCAATTTGGTTTCAATAATGTCTGAACGACGGAGAGACAAACAAAGCTGTAGAAATCCTATTTGGGTTAGAAGCAGCCCATATGGAAACTTACCAACTAGTGCTAATACTGCTAATAGGATGTTCCACTCTAAATAGAAGCTCATGTTAATACCAAGATTTTCATTCATGCTGGAAATTGTAGTTTTAAATTACAGTTTAATGCTTTAGATTTTTAATAAAAAAAGCCCCCCAAAAAACCTTCACAGCAACACAAAAATTACCACAGTTTCGGAATTGAGGTTTAGCTTCCTATTGTCAGCCAATTACTATGCAATCTCTTTCTTATGACTGAATAGCTCACTGTTAGCAAATAATGAAAAGGCAATTATGGCAAAGCTGTGTTCATATTACCCTCTTCATTTTATGCGGGCTGTAATTATTGTCAATCCTAGAGGCTTACTCTACCATGTAAGAGGCACCAGGGAAGAAAATGGAGTGGGCTGGTGCATGGAAAATTGCAAATGTCACAGCTACCTTTTATCAGCACGGCTAGACCTTTACCATTAAAAAAACTGCATGCACACACACACGCACACACACACCCACACACACGCACACACAGAAGAACGCACACTCATTCACACACATGCACACCACACACACATAGGAACACACAAGAAACTATGTGTGTTTTGCAAATTCTTTACCTCAAGCTGTTGCAACAACTGAAGTGCAACACTGGCGGCAAAAAAATAAAATAATAATCATTCGCTGCTTTTGTTCTTTTTTTTTTTTTATTCCAATAATTCCCAGTAGAACCTGCTTTTTCTGCCAGTGTCTGTCTAAAAACAAAGTCATGGAAATATTCCTTTTGCCAGGGCTCTCATTAACTGTCTCCATGCTGTTCAGTAATGGGGAGTGGCATATAAATGATCCACTTTATAGGTTTTGATCTGTAATACTGAGAGGAAGTATGCCACATATGGACAGCCTTCCCAGTATAAAAGGGAAAAAAAAAATTAAAAAAGGGAGAGAGAGGGATTGTGACACACATGACAAGAGGCTCGCGGTGTTATTATTTTAATGGGGGTGGCTTTGACCCTTAAAAATACATTTCATCACCGTTTCCCTTAGTACCAACACCGAAAGTACATCATTAGAGTCTCACATCAATAAAGGCTATGCATATAAAACACTAAAGTTGCACAAGTGGCAGTGCAGAGAGGAGAGAGGCAGGAGAAAAGAAAGGGAAATCTTTTGTCAATACACTCGCATACATTCATGACAAATCAAAGGGAATAAACAATGTCATGATTTTACTATACCTAGACAGCCAGGAAGCAAAATTACAAACATGATTTTGACAACTGAAGACTCAAGGTCAGCCTTAAAGCACCTAAATTGCACTGTTTAAAGCTGCACACCAAATTCGTGTAGACATTCTTGTATCTGGCATGCACATTTATAATAATTTCTTGAAAGTTTTTCAGAAGATGCTGCTCCTTTCGTGTTTAACAAGATTCTTGAAAGGGCACATGAAGAAAAGTATATTTTTTTAAGAAACACGCTGCATACATGAGATGCTGAATCTGCTTTTCAAATCACTAGTGAAGGCTGTCACAGTCATATTCTTCTTCTAAAGTAATAAAATTCCCCACCAGGTTCATCACAAAAGGAAGTGAAACAACATCAAATCAAAACTCAGCAGAAAAGGGTCTTTTAACTTTCGAAACTCTTTAAGTTCTAAGAGCAGACACATTCATGAACAACTAGTTTATTTATTCCCTGGGCTTATTTATTTATTTATTTATTTATTTATTTACCCATGCAATGAGAAGCAATGTAGTCATTACAGCTTACTTCACTGTCACTATCGCAGACAGTGTTATTCCACTACGTTTGTCTTCAGATGTCTTTCTGAAGCCTCCAGTTCTTTTGTTTCCTGACCATGTGGAAATAAGGTGTGGTTACTACGATATCAAAGCACCCAAAAGAAAGCCGAGGCAGTAACCTGATCAGGAATACAAAACAAAAACAAAACAACATTTACCTATGAGTCAGGAAAGTTAGGTTTTTATTTTCCTTCCACTGTAATAAGTCCAGACAAAAATAAAATCTAAGTAAATAAATACAATAAATTAAAAGTAGGTAGGGAGGTTCCTACCAGCCCAAAACAGTCCACAGTGTGGGAGACTGGTGCCAAAGGCAGCTCTTTAGCATGGGATGCTTTCCTGCGGCTGCGGCCCTGTGGCTGCGGCCCTGTCTCCACAGCACGGCAGGCGTATTAGTAATCCTAAACCCACTAGTTTTCATTTTGTGGGGTTTGGTCTCTGTTCTGCTGCAATGTAATGTAAAACACCATAATAATAACAATAATAATGAGAGATCTTGTATACTGTTGGAATGCATATAACAGGATTTTGAGGTTTGCTCTTTGTAGTTTAAAAAAAAAATGCTTTCTGTTTTTTATGTTATAGTGTGCCGCTCCTTTACTAAACAATCACAAATAAACGTACGGTGTAGTTTTTGTTTTTCAACTAATCAATAAAATGCACACAAAAAAAGGTAAATGACTGCAGGCTTGGGTATGTTTTTCAATAAATAAATAAATCCAAATAAAAAATAAAAACACAGCCTAGTTTGCTAGTTTTACACTGAGCTGACAGTGAAAGGAGGCTTTAAAGCTGTCATTGTCACAGACCTTGAAGTGACTGCCCTCAACACTGAACAGCACAGTCTCAATTCTGTTTGAAGTGTGCCGTGTTGCTGTACCATCACATATTCATCACCTTGATGTTCTCTGCGCACGCCTGGATACGCCTGCAAAATTCATTATAGTAGAAGAATAAATAATAAATAAATAAATAAAATATATAAATAAATAAATCCTAGCATTTTCAGAAAGCTTTCAGGTCATGGATAATTATGGTCTACTTCTCTGCAAAGAAACAGGTAGCGCAAATCTGGAGATGAACAACAACGAAATCTGAGCAATGCAAAGTATACATAATTATATTAAGCACAGTACAAAAATAGCTTTAATATCCTGAAAGACAGGGGCTGATAAATAAACATGCAATATACTGTGAGCGAGTAGAACTCTTTAGTTATCAAAAACATCTTCCAGTTATTTTCTTTGATTAAGTGCCAGAACTCTGATACCCTGGCCTGTTTAAAGTCCTGCTGCAGAAGGAATAAAACTATCTGGCACTTTAAACAGTAATCTGCGCCGTAAGACACAGTAGCCTGCCTGCCTATGGCTATGGAGATATGACCCCACCATTAATCTTTATGCAATGAAAGAGCCCAGAAATACTGAGTTTACAAAGCTAAACGATATCTAAAAACACATTACTGAGTGAAATATTTTAATGTGGCTAATTACACAATCTGAACCTCAAATTAGACAAATCCATCACCAGTAAAAAAATGCGAAGTTGGTGGTCTTACTGGAAGCCAGAGGAAATGTATGTACTTAATTATATAATAATCTACATTACATTTTCCTTCATTTGCCGGATATATACTTAACTATTGAGCTAGAATCCATGTACACTAACCAAACTGCTGAAACGTTCTATATCATAATTGTAAAGCATTACTGCATAATTATAAAACATTATATATAATAAGACATATAAGACTCATATATACATATATATATATATACATACTTACATGAAATATAAATACACAAACACAATAATTATTATTATAATAATGTGGCTAACTGGCAAATAATTGCCGTTTTGATGTTTTACTTATTTGAGAGACTTGGCAAAAGAGACTTGGATACAAAAGGAAACATGCAAATCCTGTTTTGTTTGGAAACCGAAACCATATTAGACTTTACTTCCAGTTTTAAAAATAAAAATGGGCCAATGTGATTTATTGAGAAATCCTGTGTAATGTCAATGCAAACTGATGCGTCCCACAGGCATACTAATAAGCTCCATGACATAATAACTTGTTATAGCACACCAGCGGGACATTAAAATTATTCCAAAGATAACACAGTGCAACACCCTGAGCAGCAGGCAGCTTCCACTGTGCCTTTTACATCTTTAATAGTCACTAATCATGGGCTCGCCTGGAAAAAGTGAAGAGGAAACAATGTTTTAAACGTGAGATAGTAAATGCAGCTCTAGTCTCAGAGGAATTCATAAATTACACACTAGGGGGAAGAGTCCAAATAAACATGAAAGTTATACAGAGCGTATTTGGTAAACTGACTCTTATGAGAAAAACATATAGATGGGTCTCATAACCTCTTCACTGCGCTGCTCCCACGTCTTGAAATTAACCTTGTACACAGACACACACAGCCATACACACACATAGATACTTATATACAGATACACACACCCTCCCATACATACATATAGACACACACACACAAACATGTGCGCACACACATACATTAGTAAATGTTGTCAAAGTAACACTTTAACCTTTCTCTTCAAATACTTAATACATCATTTTGCATTTATGAAAATGTAGGCAAACATTTAATTTGTGTTCCTATCGAGATCTCAGGGGACAGTGAGGACACGCTGCAGCCTCTTCAATGCAACATGTGCGCACCTGGAGATTTGCAGAGATGTGTTTCCAACCTGGATGATCATATTTAAGTAGCTGCCTTGGGTTCAGTAGGGTTAAATCACACATGTGCTGAGTTTGATGGTTCATTCTCAGATTAGGGAAAAGGCTCGTTTAATTTCACAGCTGTAAAAAATAAGAATGATTGAGGGGGGAAAAAGGAAGCAGAAGTGAAGAGCTACAATTTTACTGAAATCCACAATCACTAAGAATATTATGTTAGAGAAACGTATATATATTTTAAAGATATATAGGTTATGCATTTCCTTTTTTAACTTTAATTATGTATTGCATTTAAATATGGCCAGTGCTAGTTTGAGGTATCCTTACTGCCGGTTCTGCTGCACACACTGAGTATAGCCTACATATTTGCATGTAAAAATGCTACATGTATGTGATCAATTAAAATGTCATACACTTAAATGTAGAACAAGACTGAAGTAGATGCTCCCTGATCTTCAGGCAGAGTTAAGTTAAGGATACATTTAGTCTCGTACAGCTTCAGGCACTATCTGCAGACACAGCAGTTAACATTATCCTAATAGCACACAGGGGCTCGAACTTCTATCACAGCCCTCACTCGCCTGCTTTTAGTTCAGGGGCTTCGTTTATCCTTTAATTAGCCCTTAAGATTGCAAAAGGCGTTGAATAACAAACTGACTGCTAGCTAGGACTACAGTCATGCAATCAAAACTGCTACAGCACCACATACTAACCAGCGAAAAGCAAAACATGCAGAATAGGTCAGTTTGTGCTTTACAAGACGCCTCTATGGACAATGACACACAAAGAGAAATCATTTAAAATATAAAAAGTGACTTGAGTAGGCAAATTTGACAACTTTGAACAACCTTTCCTCTTAAAGTATTTATTTTTATTTGTTTTACTCTGCAGCAAAGGGTAGTGTTACTGCTACGGCCTACATCACCTCTCAGTCTGTCTTTAAAAAAAAAAAAAAAAAAGGTTAATTCATGAATTAAGTATCAAAAATAACTACTTTATTCCTTCACTGTTTAATACAAGAGCTATGCCACCTGGACACCAGATACAGACAAGCCTTATAAACTCCCTCTGTACTATTCTAATAGACGCGGTAAGGAAAGAGAAATCAAAGCACATCCTGGCAGCCCATAGCCAAGCTTCTGAAGACGAACACTATTTTTAGGCTTTAACATAAACCAGCAGTTGCAGACTAAAGCAGACCATTGTGCTCCCAGATGTGGTGAGAATTGGGACAGAACTGACCAGTGCTGACTGGGAAAGATTTCCTCCTTTATGACATCATCAACGGAGACCATCAAAGCATGTCTGACGGACAGGTGACACCAATTAGGGGAGATTACGGAGGTCCGCGCAGGCCCACTGTGCTCCTCCGAACTCCACCACTCCCCCGGTCAAAGTAAGCACTTTCATTATATTGCCGTTCCCCAAGGCCTGTTCTTTAAGATTTTCTCAAAATTCAAAAGCTAATTTGGAATGTTGCAGCCATTTATTTTATTGTACTTATTCTTTTTTTTCTTTTAAGTTTCTCAAACATTATTATTATTATTATTATAAACATGCTATTATTATTATTTAATGGTGTAAATAAATACATACATTCATAAAAATTAAGTTAAATAAAAAATCTCTTTAAGTCAGTCACCAATTCAATGTGAGCCACAGCGCTCATTATAGGCGTTCAGTATGAAGAAGCGCAGACATCTGACCAGGACTCTGTGGTAAACGTCTGAACACATTGATGCAGGTAACATGGAGGTACAACGCTACTTATGTGTTGAATTTATTTTTATTTTAGTAGCAGAGGTGAATTATATATTTATAAAATATAAATGTCTCATTGTTCTTTCAATGTATTAATTATGAGGCAATAACCCTGCAGTGTTCTGGTTATTTTTATTTATTCCTTTTAACAACTGTCCATGTATTATTCATTACTAACTCATACAGCACTGTGTATTTATACGCTCAGAGTCTCACCTTGAATCTAAAGTGTTACAAACTTGATTGAGCTTTGCTTTGATTGTCTTCCACACTGTGTTAATTAACTCATTATACTTTCAGGAGGCCATTGTTTACTTTCTTAAGAAAACGTTTACAAAGGGAAGCTGCACCGAGAGGCAGTGTTAGCTTTGCAATTAGATCCAAGTTGGAGACTGTGTGCAAGAGAAAGAGAGTCAAAGTGCTTTTACTCTCAGGATCCCGGGGTCTACGTTGTAAGGGTACTAAAACAGAGAACATTCTGACAATGTCTTACTTCTGTATTAGTAATAATAATAATAATAATAATAATAATAATAATAATAATAATAAAATAACAACAAATGTACTGAAAAAATGTGCTCATAACAGAGGTTGAAACACAAGTATAGTACAAATAAAATCCTAATGAATGCCTATTCCCTGACTCTATATGGCTCTCTGTAACACGTGGAGGGCAAGAATGTCTCCCCACACTCCCAGAGATGGAGAGGAGGGGAGAAAGGGAAAGAAAAAAGAATAAAGATATTTCAATGTCAGCAAATCTTATAATACCCGCTATTACAATTTTCCACTAAATTTTTGGACATGCAGTCATTCCATTTTTGTATTATTATTATTAAACTAGTAATCTATTCGCACTTTGGTTCCTTTGTGTAACATAATGTAGAAAATGACAGTGGAATTTGTAATTATCCATTTAAATACATTTATCTAACAATTTGCTCTATTGAAGTCCTTGACAAGCAGCTAATAAGCTGCAGTCTTCGCGTCCGTGCTTCTGAGGAAGCTCAGATTCGATTGTCAGAACTGTTTTAACCCTTGAGCAGTGTCGTATTTCCCCCAGACAGCTCTGCGTGTTACATGATCGTTCAGGTCAGCATCTCATTCAACATAATAACAAAGGATACACTTCAAAAATGCACTTCAGCTGCAGCGATACACTGCAGTTTTGCTGTGCTGCTGCTTCCACAACATTCAGGGACTGAGGGAGACATTCAGATCCGAGAAATCTTTAACCCACAGAGGAGTGGCATTGCGCGTCAAAGTGTGTACAAATGAGTACAATCCAACAAACCAAATATGTAAATAAATCAGTAAATAATCAAAGAAGCAGATACGAAGTACAAAAATAAAAATAAATTGTATTCAACGTCAGTAGTGTATTCTCATATTATACTCTACACTGTAGAATACTGTACACTGTGACTGTAGAGTTTAACAAGAAGTTTAGCCTGTCATTTGTGCTTCCTACTTCAGTAAAAAGGAGCCTGCATGGTTCTATAGGCAGCAGGCCTTGTGCTTTGTGCCCCAGAGCACAGGGTGGTGAAGAGCAGAGGCATCAGCATGACCGCTGCAGTACCCCACTCTGTTCATCCTGGGCCTGAGGCTCTGCACACTGCCCTAACCCCTCTTGCCCTGGGGGGTGTTGCCCAGAGCCCCAGAGCGCCACACTGTGGTTGGGAGGGGCAGTTGCTGGGGGGGGGTTCCACTGTAAGCAAAGCCTTCGGACTTTAGCAGTTCTGGGAGAATCATTACCTTCAGCTGCTAACCCCAACATGGATATGTATTTTGGGAACAATTCCAATGGAACCAGATGAAAAAAAAAAGCCCCCAGGGTATTGGCAGGGGTGGAGGGCAGTCAGAGGTGGGTGAGTCAAACCCCCTACTTATTATATTATTGACTGGGAGTCTGCACACAGTTAGCTTTCACCCAGACAGGCCTGTCTACTTGGGAGTCTGTCAGCCGAGCTATGTGGCCAGGCTCTGTTATGGCCAGCCACTCAGTGAAGGAGAATATCTCGCCACCGCTGTCAGGCAGCGTTTGTGTGTCCACTGCCGCCGGACAACAGAGTGACTCTTTCCGAATTAGTTTATTTTTTTCTTCCCGCCGCAAATTCTAGATCTCTAGAAGGGAAACAAATGGCCGCTGAGAAACAAAATAAATGATGGCCGCAGAAAAAGGGTTTAATGAAGGCATCCTAATGCACAGCTGAGCTGGGCCTACTCAGACTCAGCGACAGAGACCAGACCCTGACACAACTCTGCTGAGTTCATAAAAAGCAATTAAAGAGGTTCACACTGCATGAACCAGGCCCTGAATCAACAAGGTTCACGCTAGACATACAGAACCAGTAAAATGTAAGATCCCCCTTTTATCTGATTCAGGTATGTATGAAAATAAGTAAACAGCCGCATATAGTCAATATCAAAAATAACCTAGTTTAACCTTCTCATTAACTTAGGGATAACAGTTCAGGAAAAAGGCGTCAGCTTTTACTGGAAACATGTGGTGCCCACATTAAATGTATTCCAGTGTAAACGGCACGCACATTTGGAGTTGGCCAATGAATAACACAACTTAACCTAGGATAATGTACAATACCCTACTAAATCTAGGTGTGCTGCAGTAACTGAAACAATGCCCTCACATGTCTTTTAATGACAGCATCAAACCGTTAAAGAGAAAGAAAGCTGTAGTTCCAACATTTTTTTTTATATACCAAACAAAAAGTCCGAATGAATTCACCAAAGAACACAATGTTAATAATGATACAAATCTTCAGGGAGCAGGGAGAAAAACTAACAATACCCTGGAATAGGTTGACAGTGGATTAATATCTGCCTATTTCCTGTAAAGTGCATTCTCCCACATACAGTTAAGCCCAGCCAAACACTAAGCACTGTAAATTGCATATCAGACACTAATGCAGGCTTCTAATCCTATTTGCATTCATATTAGTTCCTAGGTATCCTCATCCTAAGATTTGCTTATTTGTATCCTTTTTTCGAGTGAAATAACTTTATGCATGATATCAGTATCTTTATAATTCCCCATCTATAAACTCAATTTCTTTTAAATATACTTCCTGTGAGAAGGTAAAGGTACTCTTATAAAAATTTATTTCCAAGCTGAACAGATCAGTAAACATGTACACTGGAAGGCCCGTAATGGACTCTATCACTGCGTACGGCCTGAGAATTAAATTCTCATATAGCATCCATGCTGGAGTTCCAATAGCTTAAATCCCAGAAGGCTGATTTGTAAGTCTCCCCCCTAACAAGCCCTGTGCTTCTGTGCAGTACACTCCAGTGTTGGGGGGGAAGGTGCCTTGACCTATTTGCACATTAATAAACTTGGAGGATGTTTATTATACGAGGCGAAGATACAGTGTTTATGTTTACAGAGCCACGGGGAAATTTGACTACACTCTCTGTAGCCAAGAGGACACTGCTGGGACCTCCAGTGTTGTCCTGAATATGGGACATGGTGTAAAAATGAAAAATAAAATCAATCAATCAATCAATACAGACATTTTGTTTGATTTAAAGCCAGCTCAGGTGGCGTTATGAATTAACCCAATGATGGAAGCCCTTCTCTCTATCCCACTCCCAGTCTGCTTCCCTATGTCAGGGTCTACCTCCTGGTGACAGCCTGCTAATGGGCTTGTCTGAACACAAACACACAATATTATTACCGCAGTGGACTGGAGTCTACGCATATTTAGACTGGTCAAAATTATAATATACACTAGCATGAAACCCCAACTCCCGACCCCGCCCACACAAATAAATAAATAAACAAATGCATCATACATACATACATACATACATAAATAAGTAAATAAATAAATAAGGGATAATCTATTTTGATTTATAACCCCAGCTCAGTGAATCCACAGCTAAAAATTCACTCAAAAATCGTTATGCCTATTTCCTGCATACAGTCAACAGTTTTATCCATTAGCATGTATTCTAGCTTCCCTCCCCTGTTCAATGAAATAACAATATGCATTTCTCCAAGTTGTTTTCTGCAGGCATTACCATGCAGACACTGCGTATATGTGTCACCATGCTTTACAATAACATTCTGTTTCTACAGTGGAAAACCACAGAAAAACAAGCTGAGACGCAGTTACACAGAAGGCATAATACAGATTAAACGTTCAGTTTAAAATTATATCATTCTATAACAACAATGAAATGGTATAATTTTTTTTTATATATATATATATATATATATATATATATATATATATATATATATATATATATATATATATATGTATAAATCAGACACCAAAGCCCATGTGTACGGTCTTTTACACACACCGACTCTCTCTCTCACACAGACACACACATACACTCTCACATATTTATTAGTGGTTGCCAAAAGCAGGACTGTAAAAAGAAAGGGGTAAAAAATACAAAGTGAACATCTAAATAATATGCAAGTATCTAGACAGTATAGGTCACATGCAAAGAGGCCGGGGTCAGGAAAAAATTGTCCATCAGTCAGACAAGCAGAACTGATTTGGATGCTAAATAATGGTTTAGATATTCAAAATTCTATATATATGCGAAAGGCTTCACTGAACATTGGATCTTCCCATCAGAGCGCCATTCTGCTTATACATTCCTTTATGCAGCCTTAGTGAAATGCATATGAATTTTAAACATACAGCCCCAATCGACAGAAGGGTGTTTAGTAAGGTTCTGCAGGTCAGAGCACACACAAAGCACAGAGTTTAGGACCCCCTGCACATTTGCACTGGGTTAAACTGCACTTGGCGTGGGCTGTTTCGTCATTTCTCTGCACCACACCTCCTTACTGCTGGCGTCAAAGCTGGTTCTCGATTGTTGTTTTTTTCCGTTTGTGATTTCAAATAAACAAACAAAAACAATCAAATAAGTGTTATCTTTTCACAAACATAATAATGTGGAATAACTCACTAGTATAATTACTCAGGCGTAGTGCAACAAAAAAACAATACAACAGATTATAGAAATGCACAGCAACACGCAGTGATAAATGGGAGCATCTCCAACTCATAATTAAGAGAGGGTGCTCAATCAATATTAATAAATCACTGGAAACTGAATTCCTCCTGTCCTCGGAAGTAAGTTTAAGTTAACGTATACTTATTTTCTGGCACACCAGATTAAATATATCATCAATGATTAAGGTACAACAGAACTGATGCATTACAAAGACACATTATTTGTTGTCTTCCATTCCTGGATAAAATAAGGAATATGTAAAGGTAGAGAGTAAAAAAAAAAAAAAAAACTTATGCTTATATATAAATGCTTATAATATAAAATGCTTATATTAAAAGTAAACCAAAATAAAGGAAAACAGTGAATCCTTTGTTTTGTATCACATCTGAACCCCATTGGAACATTATCTACTCATGTTTTGTATAATTAATGAAACACACAATACAAAATTGAATGTAAGACTTTTTGAGTCATTACACAAAAAGAAAATGTCTTCCGAAATACAACAGTTTAACACCAAAAAAAGTTAGCGCTCCAGTCCGTTCATTTGAAGCAAACCCAAAACACAAACCACACTTCTTATGGGCATACCTTTGTAGATAAAAAGAAACAGATGACAGTCTGTACATATGCAGGACTGCCCAATCAATGGATCTGTGCAGGTCAGAGTCCTGACCGGAGCGAATGCAGGGCTGTGTGCGGCTTTCACAAAGACATACTATTCACAGAGACCGGGCCCACTTAACAACGGCTGTCCAAAGACATGTTTGCCAGGAGGGTTTATCTATGTGAAGCTGGTTGAAATAACAGGGGGGGGTTGTTTTTTCCTGATTAATTATTATATCAAGATAACCAAAACTTTATCATTTTCCTAGAAACCGGCAGTAGGTGACAGAGACATAAACATGGGCTGTTAAGGAAGATTTCTGAGCCTGCTGGAGGCGACCCCATTTTGCCCGTAACCGTGCAGACATTCTTTTACTAATTTCATCACAAACAGACTAACGTTCCACTCAGATCGGCCGATTTTATACTCTTACCAGCTCAGCTAGCACAATGTGACCTGATATTTTAGGTTTTGCACTGGATTAGCACTGAGCTGATAACACCACACTCTTGCTGTTTACACAGGTAAAGGGATTAAAGCATCTCAACCCACTGAAGAAGGAAAAACAAAAAACAGAAGGGACTGTGAAAGTGGGAGGTAAGAGGATGCCCCTGCTATGAATTTTCTCTTACTGATCTGGATCTGAAGGCTGGCTCACATTTTGCAATCTATTTCTTCTGATGGTTTCAAATGTTATGCATTAAATCTTTAATAAGCATATCACTATAGGCTTCCTTTGTTTTAGCATGCCTTCACTGCTCTTTTCATTTCATATTCACTCGCTGTAAGCATTATGTTCTGTGTATCCAGTCTACGTGGATCCCATTCACACCAAACCTGTCTGAGATTGTAATCTACAAAAGCCAAGCTGAGTTTTAAAGAATAAAAAACATTATTACAATGCAGCAACTGATTTCAGGACATAAATCACTTGTTAAGAGAGTCTTCCAATCACACACACCCCCTCGGCTTGAAGGAAGTTGCTGTAAAATAAATAGAAAAATATATATATATGTTTGTGTGTCTGTGTGTATATGTGTGTGTGCATCTTGTGTGGTCTGTTCCTTAGGGGTTGTTTGCTAAATTATGTTGGGCTCATTCCACACATTTCATGTCAGTTATTTTTTGAGCAGCACTGCCTGGAGAGAACTCTTTATATTTAAAAAGAACTCAAACAAATCACGGCAGTGCGGAGAAAACAAAAGTGATGTCAGCTTCCCAGGGCAGTGTGGATCCCACAGCCTCTCACAAGGCCGCCGGAGCGGGGGCCCACGGGGGACAGGTGAGGAAGCCCCGCGACACAGGCCCTGATCCCTGGACAGCTGCTCCCACGGTCGCCCCGCCCCGCTGACGGCCACACAGACCCCAGCTGCTAGGTAAGCCTGTCGCACATTGCATGAGCCCTGTGAAAATACATGTCAGCCCTAATGCAGCTGGACCTGCGGCAGGAAGGCAGGCAACTCAGACTGTGTTCTCCAGTGGTCAAGAGCAGGTGTCCTAAGCCGAAATAATAGAAGGACTGGATTTATAAACCTCAATTAAACAGTTTTAGATGTTAGTGCACTAGCCCATTTTGAATATTATTATTATTATTATTATTATTATTATTATTATTAACAAAAATAAGACTGACCAGAATGATCATATTTGAGGTCTTAAATAATACAAGATTTAGACACTTTAATGACATAATAAATAGACAGCAGATAAACAATGGGGCCCTTCTGGAGGCTGGCAGCACTGGTTCTACTAGAGCCTCCTCTGAACACATTTTACAACAAGACCTGGGAAAACGAAATAGAAAAAAAGTCTGGGGGTATACATCAGACTGGCAGAGCATCCATAATTGAAACCTGAAAATCCTCACTAATACCAAAAGAATCCAAGTCTGGTAGCAAATGTTCTCACACGAGGCTTAAATCACTCATGAAGACCGATGTTGAAATGTTTGCTACCATGATTTACTTTCTATCAGAATTACTGAATGAGAGGAACGTTACCAATGGAGACATAAAATGAGATTGCTGTGTGCAAGTCAAGAATTAGGGCCATCCTGAATGGAGAGAAAGAGAGAGAGGGAGGGAGGGAGCGAGAGACTATCACGTTAACCTGGCAGGGGCTTCTTTAATAGGGTCTCAGGCTTAAACTGATATATCAATTTACTTCCTCTTAGAAATCTTCAAAGCACAGCTCATTCCTGTTAGTGGCGTCTGCCCCCCATCAATCACTGCTCTGAACTGGTATCATCACCTCCACAACAGCCGAGACCAGGGCTGGAGGCTGCTGGAACTGCATCCTGCAAACTTTGCTCACCTCCTGGCTCATATTTATAGTAAGTTTTGAAGCAAAGAGCTTCAATTCCTGCCAGGGAAAGCAACACCAAGACTCCCAGTGCTGTCCACAGCTCCCCTGCTTATACTCGGGATCTTGGCCATTCAGCTCTTTAAACAAGTCATTTCACATTGCATTGGAGGTTTTAAAACTCTTACTGTTTTTTTAACCGCCCCCCCACCCCCTCCAGACATGATAGTTGCATTGCAGATTGTCCAGTTGGCATTGAGAGAGCCAGCAGGCTGAGAGTTTCATGAGCATAAACGCCACAAAAACATATTGTTTGTCAAACTCATAATCCTAATTTGTAAACGTGTGATAGTTACCGTCACAAAAAGGCAAGCGTTTATTCTCTATTTATCTAACTCGGTTCGCTTTTAAAGATATCAAAGACCCTTTCACAGTAAGAACCCTGGAGGGTTACGATATCGCTTCCAATGTAACACCTCAACAACGAGCGATATGTGCTTTTCTCATATAAAAGGACCCTTTGTATTAGTTTGTGCTTTAGACTTCAAGTTAACCAGTTTTGTCAAACAATTCCCAACTAAATACAATGACACACACTCAGTAACAAATGCGTCTAGATCCATCACAGCAAAGGGATTCAGAAACGCATACATTTCATCCCTGTTAAGTCACTCTTAAATGTGAAAAGTCTATTATGTTTTGAAAATCCCTCTAAAATATCTATTACAAGCATTAAGTGTTTAAGTTTCAAATGCTTGCCAAAACAGCTGGAAATCAAAGACGCATGAAGATGCAGTCCAAATATTATGAGACGGGAGACTTATATATCCAGACAAGCCCACACCGCAGTGCATAGTGGGAATTCTCTGACCAAAGCTACAATGATACATCTAAATATTTTTACATGAAGCTGGAATTTAAAATGTTAAGGTTCAATGTTCGTCCTTGTTTTTGTTTATTTACCGCAGACCCTAAAAACTTTTCAAACGCATATCCTCTGTTGAAATAAATACATATATCACATATTCTAATTAGATGTGTTTTTTTAGCTGTTGCAGAATACAATACATCTGAAGCTCTGTATGCATTTCACGAAGGGGAATGTAAAAAACACCATTAAAATCTGAGGAAATAAGTTTGATGAAACAGAATTAGGAGAGATTAGAAAAAAGAAATGTTGGCAGGAAAGCTTTGACTTTAAAGTGATCAGAGACATCATTTAGAGAGAGAACAAAGCCAGCAAATATTTTAGGAAGAAAGGGCTACATACGAGCAGAGAAAACAAAAGAGTTCATTAGAAGGAACTATGCAGTGCGAGTACAAGTGTAGTGAATATCAGATGAAATCTATGAATACAAATCAGGGGAGATGAGAAGGAATTTTACATCAGGTATTGTCTCTCACCCACCTCATCTGCCTGTGTGATCACTACTTCTGGAATGCAGCTTCTGCTGTCATCTTTTTCATCTTCACTCCGCTTTTCTTCTGCTCCAGCCTGGCCTGCTGCATCCAGGGCCCCCCGGTCCTGCAGTGTGGGGGCCTCGCTCTCCATGTCTGGGAAATCTATGTCAATGGAAGCCTCGCGCTCGTCCCCTAAGGTAGCTGGCCACTCTGGGCCCTGTGCGAGGGCGTCTTCGGGGGGAGCAGGAGGAGGCAGGGAGGGCCTCAGGAATACACACGGCGAGCCCTGCAGGGGAACAAACAGAGACCCAGGAGTCACCCCTGCAGAGTCGTGTGGGTCCCCATGCAAGCAGCTCAAATCAAAGGCAAGTGGCTGCACTCATCCCAACACAAAGTATAAAGTATAAAGAGCCGAGCGAAATGAAAATAAAGCATAGTGTCACACAACTGGGACTTTCCCCTATTCTTTTTTCTTTTTTGTCTTTTCTTCTCTGCAAATCAGCCCAGGCCAAGCGAGACACGGACACGTCTAGTCTCAATCTGAAGCAGTGGTGGGAATGGCATCTGCTTCAGCTACATAAGCACAGTCATTGAATATCAACCACTGTGGGATTGCTATTGACAGCAGGCAGTGAAACCTGCTGTAAGACTGGACACTTGATGTAATTGGTTTGACCATGTGCTTGTCAGTGTGTGTGTGTGTGTGTCTGTGTGTGTGTCTGCATTTGCAAAAAACAAACAGATCTTTGCTGCTCGATTTCCAGGTTAAATATTTGCCACAACTCACAGCACCACTGAACTGAGTGGACAAAGCAGCAGCATCACTGCATTGGCTCATTCCAATTATGTGGCAGGAATCAGTGGATCAACATCTTCTCCTGTGAAATACAGGAAGCTCAGCTGCCCTCACGTGTGTGAATGATTAGTTTTACTGTCAGCGATATAACACTGGGGCATTTTTGTTACAATTCATGCATAAAGACAGTAGGAAACTCAGCACACCGAGTGTAACACTGCGCTGTAGAATTTGGCATTGCAGGAGAGTGAGAGGTTACTTAAGTCTGACAGAAACCTGATCCACACTGCCTAATTACAGAGGCTCGCCTTCACAAAACTGTCACAAATGTTAGGCCCAAATTAAATGTTGTCTAATTAACTTACATATACAAGACTTCAAAGCATGCTGTCTACATATTATTTAGCAAAGCAAGTGGAAACACCAGGGTCTGAGAAATCTCAGTCAACATCTTAGCACCAGCATCTTAGTGCTGGCCTGAGAGACTGGGCCCATTTCACTCCCTATCACCTCCCCTTGCTCACGGCTTGTGATATTTAAAGCAACAAAAAGCAACAAGGTAAACAGTGTCCCACCATGGGGAAGGAGAGCTGATAGGGGCACTACGGGTTGGGTTCGGAGGAAGCCTGGTGACCAGCCAAAAGTTGTTATGAACAGCCTACGTGACGGGCTGATGACTGATAAAGACAGAACAAATATCGCAGGTAATTCAGAAAAACACACACTACCATGACAGCTCAAACTGCAGACTGACAGTTGTTCAGATAAAAAAGGCTTTCAAAAAAATCCTTGTTTGTTATTTTTATATATATATATATATATATATATGTATATATATTTATAATAGACTGCGTACACAACTGTTTTTGTGTAAATTGTAAAAGAAATATGATTTGCTCAGTGAGAGATCTGTCCTACAATCTATCCACGCATTATTTCATGTTTGTGATCGCGCAAACATAGGAAGGATAGCAGTCTCTTTTCTTTTTTTAAAGCAGTTCCACTTTCTTCAAGGCATAAAGGGCTTCTATTCTCTCAGAAAGCTTCCATTACATGCTCATAAAACCTGAGTTCTCTTGCATGCCTTGTCATCTCAGCAGAATTCAAGCTATTGTGCAAAATGAAATAACCTGAGGTTTGAGCTACTTTGAGAATGTCAATTAGCATATTTGCCTCAAGTGTGTAATGCAGATTTCTCTAAAAGGACAGTAATTTTACACTTTTATACGCATGGAATTTTTTTTTTTTTTTAAGTTTATTCTTTATTTTGGTACTGTGTACACTGTGGAGTGATGAAAGCGGAGAGTTTTAATTTGTAGTAATCCATGCTGTCTGAAAGGTAGATTTCACACTTTGAAGAGGGTTGTACGTTATAAGCTTATGTTTAAATCATTAGCTTAATGCCCGGTTTTGTTTTTGTTAAGTTTTTCATGCATCATTTTTTTATTCTTCTCTTTGATAATAATACCAGGGGGGGGCCGGGGGGAGGGAAAGGACCAAAAAGAAAAAGGAGAAACCAAGAAATGCTTTGTAGATTTGAGGTCTGTGTCTCTGGCATCACAAACCTTGTGCGCATCTCGTCTTTTTCACCACAATATCAGTGTATGCTGCAACACAACACCCACTTAATGCCTCTGCCCAAGAATTGCCACCATAGTAAAACACTCATGTGCAACCCCCGCCCCCCACTTTCAAAAATCTGCATCTTCTCTTTAATTATTCAATAGCAAGTCGCAGAGACAATACTTCAGCACTGAGGGAAAGCAAATAAAGGGTCATGGAAATGAAGAGCAATATAAAGTGATTAGCGTGGATTATATGGCACAGGGAGAGAGGCTCCTGAAGAGACTGGCTGAAGACAAGGCAGTAATCCCCCCTGAACTCCCCCAGGACTGATGCCATGGTGTCATGATGCCATGTCCCTGAGCGTCACAAGGAGAACAAAGATAAAACATGAACATTAAAAACAAACAAACAGGAAGTAAGGCAGGCAAACAGACAAACAGACATAATACAAATAAAATAAAATAAACGCTATTTTTTCAGGAACTGTAAATGTAGAGGAATGCCTGGCCTAATACACATTTCAGATTGAGCAGTCCATCCCAGGGATTCGCCTCGGCTCATAAGCGGTTCATAAGGTGCCTTCACATGGGCTTCAAAGGCAGCTTCACCTCTTCTCTGGAGAGCAGGAGTGACCGTCCTGAGACGCTGAGGCCAAAATACAGCTGTAAGGATGTACAACCCAGACAGGTCACATATCAAATCTGATTAAACTCCCAATATTTAATGCTCCCTAATATAGTAATAAACCCATAACAGTCCTTAAAAAATAAATGAAAAATATGCCCAATTAAAGCTGATCCTTGCTAAACGTTTTACTTTTAAAACAGGCAACATGCTAACTGTCTTTTGCACCAGTTATCTTCCCCCCATCTTTCCCAGTTGCACATTAAAATGAGTATTTCAAATTCTAATTACTGCTTTGAAAAAGTAGCTTTCCTACTAATCTAAATCCTACTGTGTGCCAAGATCAAAGCCTTTTAGTCTAAATAACCTTTATTATTTCTTATTAGCAGGTAACTTAATACCACTTGACAAGTACAGCATGTGCAGCAGTCAGCTGTTGATGTCGGTACATGGCCTGTTTAGAATGAGAAGGAAACAGAGAGACATCTCGGTAACTAGGCATAAAGCATAGTTCAACCATCATACTGTGTCCAAACCGAATACTTCTCTCCAGTTAATTTGGGCAATGAATCCCTCTGGGTCTCCTGCCATCCACCAGTATAGTTCATTAAATCCCAATATCCAACTATGCACGCAGCACCGCCGAAAGCAATTACACTCAAAACGTAATTAAACTTTAAATAAACAAGAGCTCTCGCTTTCTGTTTTTCTAAACCCTCTTTTTTTTTGTCGTCTTCTTTTTGTCCTTGTTTTTCTTTTTTTTCTCTCCATGGCCTTGACAAGCACATTTTCGGAGCTGACAGGAATGCGAAGCCGTGGCGGTGTTTGGGGGAGAAGGCTGTGCTTTTTTTTTTTTCTTCCACCCACTTATAGCAAAAGCAGTCACAGGAGCGGTAGTCCTTCATCCAATTAGAAATCTAAATACTTTGCGTAATGTGTTACCACTGGGAATTAAACTTGCATATCTCTTACAAATGAGTAATGTGGCAGGACTTGCTCTCCAATGAGGTGTCTTATTGAAATGTCCCAGGCTGCTCCTCTTGTCACAGCTGTCTCTACAGCCATTTGCACTTACCATACATTGCTTTCATTACTAAAATAGAAATTTGTGTCCTAAGTGCTGTAACATTACTAATGCTAAATATTTAATTCCCCCGGGTACTAATTACGGTTGAGTACTGGCAACATGGACTCCTTTTTGTGTTCTCCTCCTTTTTTTTTTTTTAAACATAACAAACTGTAAAAGCAATTTGAGCATTTTTCAATTAATTAAACACATAGTCTACCAGTAACCTCTTGTCATTTTGCCCTCCAGGACCTCAGCTAATTTGTGTGGATTAAAAAAAAAAAAAGAAATTTCTTTTTTTTCCCTCTCTCTCTCTTCCCTGCCTTGCCAAGGAATTATGCCATGGTATGGTTAATAATTCAGGGGAATTGTTAAGGAAAAAAACAACACTTTGTCTGCATTAGAAGTCACAATGCACAGATGTTTTGCAGTTGCACTGTGCTAGGAAAACACATCTATTTCTTGTACGTTCTCATCCGTCTCAAATGATTTTACCATGAGTAAACCTACCCATGCTATATACAGCAGTGTAACACATTTGAATTATTGACCAGCAAATGTAACAAGCCTGATGAAGTGAAACTTTTGCTGAAATGCAATTATGATACGATGGTGCCCACAACAGCTGTCCAGGTCACAGATAATTTTGTAAAGTTCACAGAAGGATTAGTGTTCTAAAGCCCAGTGGCTTTTCAAGTTACTTTGATGCCTACCTCTCTGATGGACAACAGAACCGGGCAAATAAAATAAGGTCATGAGCCTTTTTACTAAGAAAAAAAAGTAGATGCAATTTGTAGTTGTGCCAGGTCCCCTTCGAATACATAGTTGAAGAAAAAAAAAAGGCCAGAAAACAACCCAGATCTGCGCAATTGTTTTATTTTCTCACACAATATGATTGCACTTTTACAATGCTGGAGAGCAGAGGGCTCTGATTTGGGAGGACATGTATCAGATATAACAAGATATTTATTTTTTTATGTAAATCCCACCAAGAGATAATATTTATTTGTATAGGGAACACATAAAAAATAGATATTTATCAAATTCAATCTTGCAACTGCCTTGTGGTTTTTAATGAACCAGTTGCCTGGGCCATGCAGCACCTCCTGTAGTGGTTTTGCGGCCATCAGAGCACAGACAACTGCTCCTGGACCCCCCCACCCCTCCAACCCCCCTTCGCCCCTTCAGTCAGACACAGGGAGCAGCAAGGGAGCCCAGCAAAACAAGTCTAATAAGACAAAGGCTTCTGTCATAGCAGCAGATCACAGCGAGGCCATGAAATTGAACTAATAGTAATTATGGGATGCATTTCATTCTGGCCTCTACCTGCTCTCCCTGAATCACCCTTTCAGGCTGAATTTGCATTGTTTAATCTTATCAGCATTCGTACTCAGAAAAAAAATACACCCCGGAGACAGGCAGTCTCTTCCATCTAACTGGAAACAAAATAAATGAAATAAAACAAAATGTAAAAACACACACACACAAAATAAATGAACACTTTGAAAGCAATGCATATCCACATTTAAAAGATTGTAATTTCTTACTTAAGCAGTTCATGAAAGGTGAGTATTATCTTAAAGGGGAAATAAAGAGCCTGGTCAGAAAACATGTTCTTTCTTTAAGACAGTTGATGATGTTTTAGTCATTTACTCTTTAGTGAAGCCTGTAGTCCCAACGTGCGCATTTGTTCCCGTCCTTTGGAACGATATTTTCAGTTCCTGTCTGGCATTCATTTCAAAGCTGCTCAAATGCAGGCCCAACCAAGGGTGAGCAGCACCTCGGCTCACCTCACTTCAACACGTCTCCCTGTGTTTTCTTAGCTGCCTGTTTCCAAAATACTCCAGAAGAAGCTTAACTTTCGTGTCTGGAGAACCTTAGAGCAGCGATGAAAGACGAGGAAGGACAAGTCAAACCACCTAGTGTTAAGTTGTGAAAAGCAAACCTTTGGCAGAGTAATTACATGGCACACTGCATGGGGAGTGATTAGCACAAGTTGTCTGTTAAAACCGGGCTCTGGAAAAACAAATATGGCCGAGCTTGAACACTGATACCCTAAGTGCACCGGTTCCCCCTTTGCCTCTCCTTCGTTCTCTATTATGTTTTTAATTTTGTTTTTTAGTGGGGAGCAGGAGGGGGAAGGGAAGGGGGGGCTGTTTGGCAGATTAGCCTTTGTTCAGTGGAGGCAGCAGCATAGAGTTCCCACTTTAAGACGAGAAACCCCTTCTCTCGTCATCCGATGCTTCAATAAATGTATGTTGACATTTTCAGGTGGAATGGCAGTGGCAGTCAGCCTTTGATGTTTCTTACTTATCCATTTCTTTTCTATTTACATTCATTTGGTGCGTGTACCACTCTGGGCTACAGACGTGTTAATGCTGAAAGGTGAGCAGTCACAGATGCCGACGGTACTGTAAACACATTAAACAGGATAATCACAGGAAGAAGGTACTGCAAGATTAAGAAGCAAATAATTCACATTAACATACAGCATTCAGACATTCTGTGTTTGCCCTAATACGGAAATAGAAAAATAAATAAATTAAAATAAAAAGGAGCAAATGAACCACCTGAAATCCTCCAAAGCCCATGTTCTACCTTTACAAGTCATGGAACTGGTGGGAAGTTCTCTGGTATATCAGCCAGACTGCCCTATATAACTGTGGGGCTTTTATCTGTACAGATGGAGTGAACAAGATCACGCACTGTTGTTATTTGTGCTCAGCAGTTATTTCTATCAATATTATGGCACTTGCCTGTTTTACAAGCCCACGTATGGATCTGTAACTTCAATACAGCCGTTACCTAACAGCTGCACTGACAGTGTAAATGAAAGAGATACATAATTAGCTCTACTTCATGGCCGAAATAAAAGAGAACAAGATTTCTACTGTATCTGTAAATTCACTGAAGCCACATGTATCGTGAAAGCAACGCAAGGCTCGGCGCGATGCAGGGCTGTATTCTTAGCTGTGTCAACCTTGTTAGCAGAATCAAGGAAAACAGCATGTTCTAGGAACAGGTGTAAGAGACTGGAAGTGATTGATAACCAGGGGTGTCTGAGACGTCAAGCTTGAGAAGAATTACTCACTCTGTTTAAACACAAAGAATCGGATCTGAAAACTAAACAAAAAACAACCAAAAAAAAACAAAGAGGTGAAAGTCAACTGACAATCCAAAATACAAATATCAAAGTTTAAGGATGTTTAGCTTCTCCTTATTTAGATACGTTTCATTCAGTGTGGGTATGTGCACATGTGTGTTGTTTTCTCTCAAAAACAACACATCCTCAAACAGGTTTTTAAATTCTCCAATGTGCAATTTGTGAACAGTACTTAATTTTGTCTTTATTCAACTTTTAAAAAATTGAACATACTACCAGTACACAATAAGTAAATATTTGGAGATTAATATAAATTAAATTGTATATAGTACATTTCCACTGATATACACAAACACATTCTCACATATCCAGTTTATCTGAAGAACGAGCAGCCCAACAAGCTGTTTCAACTTCCAAATTACTCAGATTAAACTAACACAACACATTTCCTTGCAGGTCCTGCTTTAATATTACACCACTGAAACTGCTTGTTTGTACAATTGTTCTATAATGTATCATTCTATAAAGATCACTGTAAGCACATTCTGATGCTTCATAATAAAGAAAAGAATTAAAAAATAAAGCTGTGTTGGTATTGTTATTCCAGCAGATTATACATGACACATAGAATAAAGCCATTGTACCCGTTTAAACGCAACAAAGACATTTAAAGAAATTCAATACCTTGGTGCCTGGAGAATGAGAATGCAATTGGGCACGTATGGAATGTGAAATGGCAGGAGAGAGCAATCTAAATTTTAAATCAGGAGGATGTTTTCCATTCAGTGTTTATGAAACATTGCTGCTGGGACTGAAAAGGTAAGAAGATATTGCATCAAAGGCAGATCCGTAAAAACAACAGGAAAAAAAACACACAACAAAACACTGCACCATACAAATCCATTGCGGTGTGTAATGCCTATTCTCATTTTTCAACAAAACTTCCTTAATTAGAGCTCCTCCAATCCCACAAAACTAAAATAAAAAGGTTAACTGATAGAGAACACCTCCTTACTTTTATTAAAACACAGGGCTAACTGCTTGGGCAGAACAGTAAAGAGTGAAGGGGGATGGGTGAGTAAAATTTTAAGAATAATTTCATATACTGTACTTAGAAGTTCTGCAGCTGAAAGGTTTAATTTTAGAAATAAAGACTTTAAAATGAAGGTGTTCAGAGGCAGCGAAGTGTTAGGTGCCCTGTGTACAGTAATCATTCAGGAGTCAGGAAGTCTGCTGGTCACCAACTTATGATTTCCAGCAACTCCAGCAGAATCCAAGTCTGCCGTGGATCTGCAGTTTGTTTTCTTTTTATAGCCACGTGTAAACAGCATTACAAGCCTAATTTCAAAAATCCTTTGTAATTATGTGCAATCTCCAGGAATGGTTTACTCTTTGACTTAATGTACCTCTCAGACAACTGTATACATAAAACATGCAATTGTAACTTTTGTTGTTTTGTTGCTTTTTTCTTTTTTTGTAAGATTAAATTACATGTTAACAGTTAAGACTGTTTAGTTTGTTTTTAAGTTCGACATGCTTAGAAAATATATTTAAAAAAATGCTGCATAAGAAATGTTAAGCACAATAAGCCAGTTGAATACCCAGGGGGAGTTTAACTTTCCGTACTAAAGTTGTTATGATTAAAGCATACATGATCGACAATTTTAAAGAGTAACCACACAGCAAGCTAACAAGTAACAAATACCAGCCATCTGACATCTCTGCTACACAGTATTTTGGATATTAAATTTAAGCTCTACAGTTTTTGATTATTCAGCATAATTAAAAACAGATTAAAATCTCTATTTTAAAAATCTTTTTTTTTGTTTTTAGTCTTTAACTAGGATGTCAATTGAGATTTTCAAGACAAACCTAACACAGAAGGCAGCAGGACAAATGTATATGTATATATATATATATATATATACACTCACCTAAAGGATTATTAGGAACACCAATACTAATACTGTGTTTGACCCACTTTCGCCTTCAGAACTGCCTTAATTCTATGTGGCATTGATTCAACAAGGTGCTGAAAGCATTCTTTAGAAATGTTGGCCCATATTGATAGGATAGCATCTTGCAGTTGATGGAGATTTGTGGGATGCACATCCAGGGCACGAAGCTCCCGTTCCACCACATCCCAAAGATGCTCTATTGGGTTGAGATCTGGTGACTGTGGGGGCCAGTTTAGTACAGTGAACTCATTGTCATGTTCAAGAAACCAATTTGAAATGATTCGACCTTTGTGACATGGTGCATTATCCTGCTGGAAGTAGCCATCAGAGGATGGGTACATGGTGGTCATAAAGGGATGGACATGGTCAGAAACAATGCTCAGGTAGGCCGTGGCATTTAAACGATGCCCAATTGGCACTAAGGGGCCTAAAGTGTGCCAAGAAAAACATCCCCCACACCATTACACCACCACCACCAGCCTGCACAGTGGTAACAAGGCATGATGGATCCATGTTCTCATTCTGTTTACGCCAAATTCTGACTCTACCATCTGAATGTCTCAACACAAATCAATACTCATCAGACCAGGCAACATTTTTCCAGTCTTCAACTGTCCAATTTTGGTGAGCTTGTGCAAATTGTAGCCTCTTTTTCCTATTTGTAGTGGAGATGAGTGGTACCCGGTGGGGTCTTCTGCTGTTGTAGCCCATCCGCCTCAAGGTTGTACGTGTTGTGTCTTCACAAATGCTTTGCTGCATACCTCGGTTGTAACGAGTGCTTATTTCAGTCAAAGTTGCTCTTCTATCAGCTTGAATCAGTCGGCCCATTCTCCTCTGACCTCTAGCATCAACAAGGCATTTTCGCCCACAGGACTGCCGCATACTGGATGTTTTTCCCTTTTCACACCATTCTTTGTAAACCCTAGAAATGGTTGTGCGTGAAAATCCCAGTAACTGAGCAGATTGTGAAATACTCAGACCGGCCCGTCTGGCACCAACAACCATGCCACGCTCAAAATTGCTTAAATCACCTTTCTTTCCCATTCAGACATTCAGTTTGGAGTTCAGGAGATTGTCTTGACCAGGACCACACCCCTAAATGCATTGAAGCAACTC